>NC_053394.1:139793136-140093136 GCF_905171765.1 Bufo bufo
TCTATAGCACATCGGTACAGGAGTCGCTCTAGGCTCTCTATAGCACATCGGTACAGGAGTCGCTCTAGGCTCTCCATAGCACATCGGTACAGGAGTCGCTCTAGGCTCTCCATAGCACATCGGTACAGGAGTCGCTCTAGGCTCTCCATAGCACATCGGTACAGGAGTCGCTCTAGGCTCTCCATAGCACATCGGTACAGGAGTCGCTCTAGGCTCTCCATAGCACATCGGTACAGGAGTCGCTCTAGGTTCTCCATAGCACATCGGTACAGGAGTCGCTATAGGCTCTTGATAGCACATCGGTACAGGAGTCGCAATGTGCTATAGAGAGCCTTGAGCCTGCTCCGATCAGTTAAATCCTTGCATAGCACATCTGTACAGGGTAAGGATGTGCTGTGCCAGAATTTAGCCAAGCTTGAGGGGCGCACAGGCATAAGCAGCGATCTGTGCTCCGTGCTATGCAGTGTTCCCTGCGGCCCCAAGTGAAATCCGTACACCAGTACAGCACTGACATGTTGGCACTGTACTAGAATAATGATTTTAAGACGCGATAGCACCTAGGAATTTGGGTGCCTATTTGAGTAGGTGAACTGTATTACTCATTATTAAAGTATATTTAGAACATTTTAAAAGAAGGTTTGAGAAAAGTTTAGTTACTCTTTAAAACATGTCATACTACTATTAGATTGATAAAGGGATAACTCCCAGGACTTTTCTATAATAAAGAAAAACTTCTGGCAGTGGGTCAGAAGAAGATTCAAATACCATCATGAGTTACGTCTTCTCCCTAGAAGGAATTTTAAAGCGGTTGCCTCACTTCAGCAAATAGCATTTATCATGTAGAGAACATTAATACAAGTCACTTACTAATGTATTGACCATATTGCTTTCTTTTCTGTCTGGATTCATTTTTCCATCACATTATACACTGCTCGTTTCCAAGGTTATGATCACCCTGCAGTCCAGCATCGGTGGCCATGCTTGCACACTATAGAAAAAAACACCAGCCTATGTGCCGATGGATGGCAGGGTGGTCGCAAGCATGGAAACAAGAAGTGTATAAGGTCATGGAAAAATGAATCAAGCCAGCAAAGGAGGCAATATGGACAATCGAAATACATTATTAAGTGCCTTGTGTTAACTTTCCCTATATGATAAATGCCATTTATTCAAGTGAGACAACCCATTTAAGATTTGGAGCATTACAGACAAAATGGTTAGAGCCCTGCTTCAGGGATCATACTCCCATTGTCGCAGGCAGATGAAGGCATCATGACATGTTTGGTCACATGTCCTCAGTCTGCAGCTATACTTTTTTTTTTTTTTTTACAGCACATGGCTCAACTTAAATACTTCTTTCAAATAATTGGTTAAATTATGCCTCCTTTCGGTCACTTTGATATAGGGGATATATAGTGGGCTAGTGGTGGCGATTCTCCTGTAACTGAGGCTGACATTAGATACAGCCTCCTGACATGTACTTCAGATCTGATAAAACCCAGCAACTCTTGCAGTTAGGCTACTTTCACACTCGCGTTTGGATCCGTCATGGATCTGCACAGACGGATCCGTTTGTATCATCTTTAACATAGCCAAGACGGATCCGTATTGAACACCATTGAAAGTCAATGGAGGACGGATCCGTTTTCTATTGTGTCATAGAAAACGGATCCGTCCCCATTGACTTACATTGTGTGTCAGAACGGATCCGTTTGGCTCAGTTTCGTCAGACGGACACCAAAGCGGAATGGAGACGGAACGGAGGCAAACTGATCTGTTTTGGAATGCTTGTGAGAGCGCTGAACGAATCTCACAAACGGAAAGCCAAAACGCCAGTGTGAAAGTAGCCTAAACAAGACACAGTAATCACATAATTGCTGTGACCGGAGAAGAAAGCAGGATTGAGCACAATGGGGAAGTGACGGTAAACAGCGTCAGCCTTCTCAATGGGGATTCCGCTGTCAATGGCCTCTTTGATCCCACAGCTGCACGATCTCCGTTAAGCTGCTCAGATACAACCTTGCAGAGTCAAATGAGTTTTCCAAAACTTTTTTTTTACTGATTGGCGTGGGTCCAACTCCAGGGATCCCCGACAATCAGCTGTTTGAGAAGGCACCGGCGCTCCTGAGTGCTGCGGCCTTCTCCGTGTTTACTAAGCACAGCGCTGTACAATGTACAGCAGCTGTGCTTGGTATTGCGCTTAGCCCCATTCACTTCTATGGAGCTGAGCTGCTCCTAGTGTGTCGTCACTGGCTTAGGAAAAGATGAGATAAGGCTGTGGTGTTGGGCCCCCACCAATCAGATATTGATGACCTATCTGGAGGATAGGTCATCTGTAAAATAAATCTCAGAAAACCCCTTTAAATGTAGTCCACCTGACATATAAAAAGGCCTGTGGTGGTCTGCAAGTAGTTAAGGAAGTAATACCATTAATTAACATTAAAGGGGTTCTGCAGTTTGTTTAAACTGATGATCTATCCTCTGGATAGATCATCAGCATCTGATCGGCGGGGGTCCGACACCCGGGACCCCCTCGATCAGCTGTTTGAGAAGGCAGCGGCGCTCCAGCAGCGCCGCGGCCTTCTCACTGTTTACTGCAGGCTCAGCGATGTCAAGACTAGTATCAATGGCCTGATCGGGGCTAAGCTCCATTCAAATGAACAGAGCTTAGCCCCGCCCAGGTCATTGATACTAGACGTGACGTCACTGGGCCTGCGGTAAAAAGCAAGAAGGCTGTGGCGCTACTGCCTGCTCCGCTGCCTTCTTAAACAGCTGATCGGCAGGGGTCTCGGGTGTCGGACCCCTGCTGATCAGATGCTGATGATCTATCCAGAGGATAGAGCATCAGTCTAAAAAAAACTGACGAACCCCTTTAAATTAGTATTTGTTTTAGTGGGGTTGTCTCATTGGCGGGTCATTTACTCTGATTACTTTGGCTATTGTAATCAGGAGAGGACGCCAGGTGATCAGATAGTAGATATGATGGAAACAGCCACTAGCCGTGTGCTTGACTTTTACATAAGCTGTGCTATTTAAAGAAAACAAATGAGATGTTATCACAGGGCATGTCACTTATCTTCACTAGATACTCATCCAGACACAGTGTGACCCATTTTATTGTCTGTGAGTGGAGCGTTCCTTTAAAAGGGGTTGTCCGGGTTCAGAGCTGAACCCGGACATACCCTTATTTTCACCCAGACAGCCCACCTGAGGCTAAATCGCGCAGGGCACGGGCTCTTTTGTTTTCAATAACACACTGCCGGGCGATAACTTCCGCCCGGCAGTATGTTCGGTGACGTCACCGGCACTGAGGGGCGGGCTTTAGCTCTGCCCTGCCCGTTTTACTGGCTAGGGCAGAGCTAAATCCCGCCCATCAGTGCCGGTGACGTCACCGGGGTTCCTGGCAGCCCCATGGAGAGCCCCGCTACGTCACCGGATCTTCAAAAAATGCCTTTGCCCTGCGCAATTTAGCGCAGGGCAAAGGAGAGCATTGAAGCATGAACTGCTCCGATGCTCATGTCAGGGAGGCTGCCTGGGTGAAAATGGAGGGATGTCCGCGTTCAGCTCTGAACCCGGACAACCCCTTTAAGGATGTCTGTATGGGTGCAGTCTGTCCGTGGGAGCCGCATGTGGATTTTTGCCAATGACAGGGCCGTACCTGTACTTTCCACCAGAAACAATAGCAAATATGGGTGCGGCCCAGCAATTGGTGGAAATACGCATGCGATTCCCACAGACTGCACTGTGTATGGGTACCTTGAAGTGTTCTATTACATGGGCAAGTTACTGCAGAGTCACTGACCTGGATGTACTTGAAGGCTCGCTTGGCTGATGGTTTTGAGTAGTCGAAGAGCTTCAAGCTGTAGTCTTTGGAGCCAGAGGCCAGGATCTGCTCGGTGGGATGGAATGCCAAACATGTGACTTCATCAACATGGTCATACAGGGTGCGGATGACAGGGTGGTTCTCCATGTTCTGCTGTGCGGTCTCGTTCATCATGACCTGAGAGATGAATGAGGGAGAAAAAGACTTGGGTAGAATCAATCATCAGAAAAGCCAAGAGGTACAGTAAAATGGCTATTGCAATATAGCTGAGGGTTCACAATGCTCTGCAGCACTGCTCTCCCTGGTTGAGATCAACTGCAGTAAAGACTGACACACAGGAAGGGCTGTAGAGCACAGTGGGTATGTAAGAATACATTATTTTCTTTTACCCTCCAGGATACGTGGAAAACTAACAAACCACAATGGGTCCAGTCACTCAGTATCCAAGCTTCACACAACAGGGGCTTTTAGTTTGAGTTATGCTAAGTGAAAATGTCCCTTAAAAGGGGTTGTCTTTAAGGCTGGGTTCAGACCTGAGCGTATTTGATATGTGCGTTTAACGCGCGTTTTTGTGCACATTTTTTGCAATAGTAAACGCGCGTTTGACGCGCGTTTGTGTGATTGACTGCAGTGTCCTATGGCCACAAACGCGCGTCAAAACGCCCCAAAGAAGCTCAAGAACTTGTTTGAGCGTAGGGCGTTTTTCAGCGCGTTCAAACGCGCTGTAAAACGCTCAAGTGAGAACCAGGGCCATAGGGAAGCATTGGTTTTCATGTGTTGAGCGTTTTACAGCGCGTTTGAACGCGCTGTAAAACGCTCAAGTGTGAACCCAGCCTAAGGGAGTTATTTTTATTAATGGGCTATCCTCAGGATAGGTCATCAATATTAGATCGACAGGGGGCCAACACCCAGCACCCCCGCCGATCAGCTGGTTAAAGGGAACCTGTCAATGGCAAAAACCACCCCAAACCGCCAGCAGTACCTTCAAGTAGCTGGCAGTGCGTTTCTAATGATGATTTTCTTCCTGCAGTCAGATGCGGTAAAAAACGTTCTTTCATCCCCTGAGCACGCTGTTTTAGAGTCACGCTTCAGGTCAAGGTAACCGTGCCTCCTTCCCTGTCCCTTCGCCTGTGACTGACAGACGGCTGTTCGGCAAAGCCAGCCGAACTCTCTGCATAAGCGCTGTCAGTCACAGGCGAAGGGGCAAGGAAGGGGGCGCGGTTACTTTGACTTGAAGCAAGGAGGCCGCTGCCCCTTGACTTCAAGCAAGACTCGAAAATAGCGCGCTCAGGGGATAAAAGATCGTTTTTTCCTGCTTTTACCGCATCTGACTGCAGGAAGAAAATCATCATTAGAAGCACACTGCCGGCTACTTGAAGGTACTACTGCTGGTGGTTTGGGGTGGTTTTTGCCGCTGACAGGTTCCCTTTAAAAAGAAGGTGCCCACTGTGCCAGCGCATTGTTTACTTGCTCTCCATCGCAACAGCAGAGACGAGCAGGTGTAACTACATCATTCACTTCATACACTTGAATAGGAACGAGCCATCCCATTGAAGTGAATGGGACAGCTTCTTGTAATTACACCTGCTCATCGCTGCTGTTGCAATGGAGAGCAAGTAAACAATGAAGGCAAGGCTGCGCTGGCACGGTGTGCACCTTATCTTTAACCAGCTGATCAGTGGGGGTTCCAGATGTCGGCCACCTTGCCAATCTGATATTGAAGACCTATCCTGAGAATAGACCATCAATAAAAATGCCTTAGACAACCCCTCTAATTGTCTATACGTTGTCCCACTGTAGTGAATGGGTAGCGGCTACATGGAGGGGAAACGTACCTCTATTGGCATAGCGCTCTTGGCCAGCATGCGCTCCGTGTCCAGGATCTTTATGGAGGCGTCAGCAGAGCCAGTTGCAATCAGCTGTCCATCCCTGCTGTAGGTGGCTACACGACAGGGGCCCTTGTGTGAGGTTACGTAACAGGTCTCATACTCCGAGGCCTCCGGAGACATAGTCTGAACATCGGCATCAAACTCAAGGTCGATTCCAGTGCCAGGAGCCACAGTATCAGAGCGACCAATGGCATACTGGACTGCACTGTCATCGTTCTCCATGCCTAGAGACCAATTAATAAAAGGTTAAAGGGGGTTTATGGAATTTTTATAGAAAAATAAAATAAATCTGGGACTTTGTCTTTTTTCATGATTTCGGCTTGCTGTAAGTGAATGGGAACAGTCATTGTTAACCTTTATAAACTGAAAGCTTATTCACAAATAAGCCACTTTTGGCTACAACTTTACACACTAAATACAGCAGCAAGTCTCACAAGTCTCCCTTCTGCCCCACTGATCAGACATGCAAAAGACATGTTTTCAGCCTCCGGATATTCCCGTTCATTGACAGCAGGCAGAGAACTTCATAATGTCTATTACAAAGTTGCAGAACTTTTCATTATAAAAGAATTATGCTTTATTTTGCATAGGAATGCACTGGCCCTTTAAAGGTTTGTTCACCTCTTGAAGGTGTTTGGGCAGACCCCCTGTCCTGGCCAGACCTGCAAAGGGAAGCATACTTACCTGCTGGGTCCCGGACCCTTCACTGCCCAGCCACTGCTGGATTGCTCAGGTTCTGAGCTGTCAACATCCGCTTTGACGCCGCTGCAGAAAATAACTGGCCGCAGTGGTGACCCGTCTCCCCTGCGTCACGTGACCAACTGATATGACGCAAGGAGGATAGGTCACCTCGGCGGCCAGTCATCGGCTGCAGCAGCGGCAAACCAAATGCTTCCTTTTGAAGGTGTCACCCAAAAAAGTCTGGACGATGGAAGTACAAATGAGAACCACATAACTACTGCAGCAATAAGGAGAGTTGTGTGGCCACCTCCTGTCCCTACACCTCCATGGTTTGTACCCTTCTGTGGATTCCTCCACTCACCCACTTTGATGAGGTGCAGCAGCTGTTCGGACGGGGCGCAAACAGTGTTCATCTTGATCTCGCTGACAAGGCCATTGGCAAGGTTTATGTAGCCGTCGTACAGCAGCTGGCTGATGATGAGCTTGTAGAGCTGGTGGCGATCCTTCAGCGTTACCTTATACCTATACATTGTGCCGGAGCTGCTGCGACAGGACGAACCACAAAAAGATGGAAACTCGGGTCAAACACGGATCAACTAGAACAGAGAAGAGAAGCACAGGGTCAGCCTCTTGCCTATTACGTATACACCACGCCAACTTCTAAACCCCTTAAAGGGGTTCTCCGGTAATAATGACATTTTACTACGTGCCAGCCCCACTAAGCTAAGGATTTATACCTGCTGCCCACCGTTCTGGCATCTCCATGTTCCAATGGCGCAGCACGGATATGGTCACATGCTCTGCTGCAGCCAATGACTGGCTTCAGCAGTGACCGAACTGTGGTCACAAGCAGTGAATGTGCTAGAGAATTCCACCTAAGCACCTACGCTCCGTGCTGGCCTCCCTATAGGACGCAGCCAGACTGGAATACCTACTGCACAGACGCTGGTTTCACTCGTAGCGGATTGCTCCTGGGACGCCGAGAACGCTGGCAGAAGATATTGCTATTCCATTGCCAAAATACGGAGGAGGCGCTGAGCGAGCATGACCTCAGCATAGTAACACGCTGAGAGTGGTGAGTGCATTTAACAATATCCAATACTGATGCCAACAGCAATAATGAGCTGAACAAGCGACATGGCCCATCTCACACGTTGGTGGCATATCGCTAGAACGTGGATGGTGGTCAACCATTAATGGGTTTAACACCATAACTTAAATGGGTTTATAGAGGTTTTTAGACTGATGACCTATCCTCAGTACCTGATTGGTGGGGGGCCGACACCACGGCCCTCTCACAGCTCACCAAGCAGAGGACCATACATTGTATAGCAGCCGTGCTTGGCATCGCGCTCAGCCCTATTGAAGTGAATGGGGCGAGATACCAAGCATGACCGCTACACAACATATGGCAGGCACTGTGCTTGGCATAAAGAGACCGCAGCTCTTGTCTGAATGTTGTGGCCCCTTCAAAATTCTAATTGAAGGTTGTGCCAGGAGTCAGACCCCCACCCATCATATACAGGTGACCTAACTTCAGGATAGGTCATAATTATTTAAAGGGGTATTAATTTCCGTCTATCTCCATCGCTCCCCATAGAAATAAAGCGGTGCGCTTTTCAGAATCAGCCCCACCATCCATTTTAGGGGGACTACATGGGGTACAGAGCCCCCATTCTCCTACTCAGTAGGGGTCCCAGCGGAAGGACACCCACCGTCCTGACAGTTATCCCCTATCCTGTGGATAGGGGGTATAACTTTATAGAACAGGAATAATCATTTAAAAACCTCTTTTAAGGGGACGTTCACTTTTCACAAGTTTCAACAGACTACTGGCGTATTGGCATGTCAGTGATTCGTCCACATGCCCCACATCTGTCCACTTCACTGGAGCTGAGCTGCGAAACTAGGCACAATCCATGGACGGGTGCGACGCTGTTTCTGGAATGAAGTGGCCAGGTTTCTCAAATCCCAGACAACCCCTTGATGAAGGGGGAAAAAAAATAACAGACAGACCACGGCGCGGATGGTGCGTTATGTCCGTTTTTTACTGATCCATTGCATAGAAAATAAATTAATTTTAAAGGGAACCTGTCACCAGGATTTTGTGTATAGAGCTGAGGACATGGGTTGCTAGATGGCCGCTAGCACATCCGCAATACCCAGTCCCCATAGCTCTGTGTGCTTTTATTGTGTAAAAAAAACCGATTTGATACATATGAAAATTAACCTGAGATAAGTCCAGCATGAAGGAGCCCAGCACCACCCCGCATCCTCCTTGCTCCCGGCATCACAAAACTAGAGCGCCGTAATCTCGCGATGCGCGAGCTAGCACAGGGAAGGAACACTATGACTACACTGCGCATCGCGAGATTACGGCACTCTAGCTTTCTGACGTCGGGGAGCAAGGAGGAGATTCGGAGGATGCGGGGTGGTGCTGGCCTCCTTCACGCTGGACTCATCTCAGGTTAATTTGCATATCTATCAAATCGGGTTTTTCACACAATAAAAGCACACAGAGCTATGGGGACTGGGTATTGTGGATGTGCTAGCGGCCATCTAGCAACCCATGTCCTCAGCTCTATACACAAAATCCGGTGACAGGTTCCCTTTAAACTCAGACCTGGGGATGCCAAACAGATACAAATGTGTGAAGAAGCCCTAAACCTGCATAAGACAAGTAACTGCAAATACAAGGGGGAGAGTTAGCAAAACGGGTGCAAAGTAGAACTGGCTGTTGCCCAAAGCAACCAATCAGATTCCACCTTTCATTTTTCTGAGCTACTTTGAAACATGAAAGGTGGAATCTGTTTGGTTGCTAGGAGACAGAGTTCTCTCCCAGTATCTTCACGCATTTTGCACCAGTTTGGAGATTGTAAGCTCTTGCGGGCAGGGTGCTCTCCCCCTCTGTTAATAGTGTCTTGTATTTTTATATGACGTATGTGACACCAATGTCAACCAATCCCATGCCGCTTCCTATTTTCCCAGTGCAGTACAGAAAATAAAAGCTTCAGGCTGATTGGTTGCCATGGGAAACAAGGGACCCTCTCAAGTTATTTCTGACCCATGAGGTCCAAGAAGCTTCTCCAGGAAGCCATCTTTAGAGAGGACTATACTAGGGGCAGTTTCCCGTCAAACCCGATGAAACTGCAGCCTCCACGTCACGTGAATATCAGTTCTAATTCAGACGTGCTATGAAAGAGTTTAGGTGCACTTACGTACAGCCGAGTTGCCGCTAGGAACCGTGAATACAGTTTTACGTCACCAACGAGCGCCGGTCCTTCGGTAATGACGTCACTGACTCCCCACAACCTCCAGGTTTCTTAGTGCGCAGGCGCTTCTGCTCCTCTCCGCCCTGCATCATGACGTTCTGCGTCAAAACTTCAACGGTTAAATTCGCAGTCAACCAATCGTCTTCGAGCGCTTACTAAGCTGCAGCCAATCAGCGTCGAGAGCGGGTTAAAGCACTTTCTAAGCGGGCGGTTTTGAATCGCTGAGAAGACGAGCGGTTGGTGGATGTGGGGCGTGGAGTGAACGAGGCCCCGGGGGGTCGGAGGAGGAAGAAGAAGAAGAAGAAGGCCTCATTGCTTGTAACAAGCCGCTGTGTGTGAGGAGGACCGGTCCCGTGTGTCCTGCGCTGAGAGAGGTGTGTGACTGAACCCAGCAGCTTGCCGGTTCACACTACGTTATCTACTCTAGAAGGCCATGTCCGTGCCCAGGAGCTTGCACTCTAATGTGGCCGGGCAGCAGGGGTTGTCCTGGATGGCGCAGCCCCTCCTAGTACATCTTATCTGGTCTCGGGGTCTGTTAGCCGTGCCTGTGCCCAGGAGCTTGCACTCTAACGTTATGGTGGGCTTCTCTTATGAGTGTGGCCTGGGTTAGTCGCTTCTTCTTCCAATGTAGGGAAGTGAATGCCTTATGGAAAGCAGGGTACCCGTCACATATCTGAAAGGTGTCACTTGATCACTTTGAGACCCCACTTTTATTAGGGGGTTTGTCAAGGGTAGCCCCTCTTAGCCAGTCAGGAGACCATGTAAAATGTTTTCTTACCCTCCACATTTTGGTTTGTGGGTGCCCCCTGATGTGTTGATGTTGGGGTATGTTCGCCTGCAACCCTCAATGTGATTGTTAAAGGGGGTTTCTGAGATTTTCTTACTGATGACCTATCCTCAGGTTAGGTAATCAATATCTGATCAGTTGGTGGTCTGACAGCTGGGACCCCCTTCCGATTAGCTGTTTGAAAAGGCAGTGGTGTTCCTGTGAGCGCTGTGGCCCTCTCTCTGCTTTTCCTAGGCCGAGTGATGACACGTTCATGTATCACGTGGCTTAAAGAGGACCTTTTTCCTGGATATCCTTAATCTAATTATCCTACCTTATAGTGCGGCCCCCACTGATGTCTTGGCACTTTTTTTTTCCGAAAGAACCCCCCCGTTCGTCCGCTGTGGTCCCCCTATCTATTGGCGCCTCATGTGCCAATGAGGTGACTCGGTTATACAGGGCGTGGACTTTTATTTCTCCCTGGCTGTGAGCGCATCCAATCAGAGAACCCGCTCTTAGCCAGGGAGAAGGAGCTGTGATTCTTGCGAGAGCTTGAGCTCCTTCTCCCTGGCTAAGAGCGGGGCGCTCTGATTGGATGCGCTCGCACCCAGGGAGAAATAAAAGTCCACGCCCTGTATAACCGAGTCACCTCATTGGCACATGAGGCGCCAAAAGATACGGGGACCACAGCGGACGAACGGCTGGGTTCTTTCGAAAGAAGAAAAAATGCCAAGACATCAGTGGGGGCCGCACTATAAGGTAGGATAATTAGATTAAGGATATCCAGGTGAAAGGTCCTCTTAAGAGCAGCTCAGCCTCATTCAAGGTGCTTGGTGAACTGAGAGAAGGCCGCAGTGCTCACAGGAGTGCTGCTGCCTTGTGAAACAGCTAATTGGTCCTCAGATACTGATGACCTATCCTGAGGATATTTTAAACCCTTTTAATTTAAAAAATGTGGGACGAACCCCACCCACACCCAATCGGCTAGAATAAAATGTTATGTTCCCCTTTCTCCAGCGTTGTTCTCTGCACCGCCGCTGTGGTCCTGCTGCCTATGGCTACTTTCACACTCGTGTTTGGTGCGGATCCGTCATGGGTCTGCACAGACTGATCCGCACCAATAATACAACCGCATGCATCCGTTCAGAATGGATCCGTTTGTATTATCTGTAACCTAGCCAAAACGGATCCGTCTTGAACACCATTGAAAGTCAATGGGGGACGGATCCGTTTTAGATTGTGTCAGTGAAAACCATCCCCATTGACTTACATTGTGTGTCAGGACGGATCCGTTTGACTCGGTTTCATCAGACGGACACCAAGACGCTGCAGGCAGCCTCCAGAGCGGAATGGAGACTGATCGGAGGCAAACTGATGCATTCTGAGCGGATCCTTTTCCATTCAGAATGCATTCGGGCTAAACTGATCTGTTTTGGACCGCTTGTGAGAGCCCTGAACGGATCTCAACAACGGAAAGCCAAAACGCCAGTGTGAAAGTAGCCTATGATTGTTTTGGAAAGAGGACTTGTCCAATTAGCACCTGACGGGGTTAATAGCGGCGGATCGCAGCGCGCAGTCAGAGGCTGGGTGCCAGGTATGGGATATGGCCGGCACCCGCAGCTTGCGTTTGTATTCAGGCATAAGCTATATTCGTGGCGCAGTGTCGACAGCCCCTCCCCTCCTCCTCCCTGCTATCAGCCCATTGGCAGCGGCACAGGGGGGAGGGACTGCCTCCTTCTCCCCTGTGCTGTTGAGAAGAACATGGCACGTGCTGACAGCACCGCGTCCCATATCAGTTTAACTCGTGTGTGAAAGCGGCAGAGCAGCGGAGGGTCTAGGCGCAAATGGCGACAAGACTACAAAGTCTTGTCGCCATTTTGCAATTTTAAGTCGCATTGGTGACCATTTTGGTCGCCATCTGGAGCCCTGCCATATACAGTTGAGTTCAGCCTGGCCCACACAGGTTCTGTGCACAAACTGGCATCCAAGTGGGCAGACGGACACTTTTCACTGATTTTTTTTAATTTTTTTTTAAGGGGGTTAAATGAATTCAGGCCACTGGTATCACACTGATCTCAACTGCATATGATGAGGCCATTGCCCTCTATGTTGGCAGTGCGAGATCAATGCTCTGAATTTATTTAACCCCTTAAACATCAGCTGCTTATTCAAATAATTGAAAATTGTCTATCTGCCCACTTTGATGCCAGTTTTCATGCCCAGAACCTACAGTTGAACTCGACTGTATATGATGCGGGGCTTCAAGATCACTAGCCTTAAATTCATTCAGTTCTTGAAATCCTGCTTTTTGTGCCTGTCGTTTGTATTTTAATGCTGCTTTCAAGTGATTTACTTGACAGCTCACTGCACCTTTTTCTATTACTGGCGATAGTCTCCCCAAAATTCAGAAAAAATACAAATGTGAATAAGAAACCAACGTCTGCCTTGTCTGTGTCTTGTAACATCCTCTAAATGTTGTGCCTGTTGTCCGTCATCTTTGCTCTGAAATACTTTTGTATCTGTTTTCAGAGCTTTTTATACTGATGACCTATCCTCTGGGTCAGACACCCGGGATCCCCGCCGATCAGCGGTGTTCCTGTGAGTGACACGGCTTTTCCTAGGCCAGTGACATGGCCTAGGAGCAGCTCAGCCCTGTAGAAGTGAATTGGGCTGAGCTGTGACCACTGGTGCCTTCTCTAAACAGCTGACGGGCAGGGTCCCCGGTGTCTGACACCCACTGCTTAGATACTCATAGGATAGGTCATCAGTGTAAAAGTCTCAGAAAACCCTAACATAAAAGTATTCGGCATTGCGTAGGTAGGGTTTTTGATAAGAGTTCCACTTTTAGACTTTCCTTGCAGACATTTGACCCATTGATATTCTGTTATTGCAGGACACGATGGATCAGCGATCAGCCAAAGAGAACCGCAGTGGATTTTCTGGCTGTAATGTGAAGGTATGGGGCGATACTGGGAGAGTCTGCTCTGTCGTGGCTTATTGTGGGCGTCCGTATAAAGCGATCTGTAATGGTGCAGCGGTGTTAATGTTTTCACCGTTTCAGGGGGGGCTCCTGAGGGTTGGACTGAGCCTTCTGCTTCTATCTCCATCCTCTGTAGTTTTAATAGATGGAGGCTGCTTAAAATGGCTGATTGATGGGGTGCCAGACCCCCGCTGCTCTGATATTGATAACTAGGGATGAGAGAATCGACTTCGTGGTTCCTTGGAACCGAACCCAAGTTCGGGAAATGTTTTTTTACAATACAAATGAATTTATCAAGTTATTGCGCGAAGTCTCAGACTTCGTGAAGCAATAACTTTGGCTCATCGGAGCCAATACATTCTAATACTGTACGGAGAACCTGCCACGTACAGTATTAGAATGAAGTTTTCTGCAAATCGACTTTGGCTATTTCATCCGACGATTCGCTCATCCCTAGTGATAACCCATACTGAGGATAGGTCATCAATATCTACACCTTAAAATGATTCTCTGGGTCCAGGGCTGAACCTGGGCAAAAGCTTTTCTTCCCCCGACTCCATACGAGTGGAGCATTTCCTTGCTCTGATGCTTTATCACACAGCGCAAGGTATTTTGTTTACGGACGGTGATGTACCGGGTTTTGCTTCACTATGCCAAGCAGAGACTTCTGCCTGGTGATGTCACTGGCACAGATTGATGGCTTGTAGCACTGCCAGAGGCTGTTTTGGAGGTGGGTACTATAAGCCATCCATCTGTGTCAGTAAAGTCACCGGGCTCCCTGGTGGGCAGAAGTCTGCTTGGCGTAGTGATGCAAAACCCAATATGTCACAGCACACAACAGAGCCTTGTGAAGCAAGGGGGAGCATTGGAGCAGGTAAATGCTCCACTCGTATGTAATCGGGGAATAAAAAAAAGCTTATATCCAGGTTCAGCCCTGAACCAGCCTTCTAATGTGTATGGTGGCCTCCACCATGTTGGGGAGGAGGGTGGGAGAAAGCTGATGTAAAGGGGGGTACCGGCTGACAGCTTCTCCTCAGCCTGTAATGACTGATATTTGGGTACAATTGTTTGCATTCTCAAGTAGGTTAGATTTGTAATTAGACTTAAAGGCGTTGTCCCATCTCAGCCGATCATGGCAGTGAATGTCTTGCTGTACATGGCTCCAGTTTACGGCTAAGAGTTACAGAAATGGTGGGAAGAACTGCATGTCTGCTTTTATCTTAGCGAAGCAGGGGCCCACGCTGCTAATCCTGGCATAGTACATGATTACAGGGTAACCATGTGCTATGCCAGGAGTTGGTAATCCTCCGTGGGGCAGCAGCAGCAGCAATATGCGCTCCTGCCCATAGGCATTGCTGCTGCGGCCCCATTCATAAAATGTCTACAGTTGGCGGTGTACAGAAATGTCAATTTTAAGCGCACAGGGAATGGTGTGCTTTAGGGGGTGGAAACTAATAAAAAATCCAAAATGCCTTAATAAAGTATATTAGAAAAACTATTCGGGCATTTGGAACATCTTATTAAAATTTTACTCAAGTTTAATTACTCTTTACGTGACAGCAGTGCTGATGGTGGAAAGCTGGAATGATTCCATCTTAATTCTTGCATATTTTCTTACCAGAGCTTGACCTCTATTGCTGATGGACCAAAACGTATTCCAGTTACCCAGCAACATGCCACCCAGGAAAAGCAAGCTGGAAGTGGCACGGCTCCACAGAGAATTCTCTGCTCATCCAACATGCCACAGAGGGTCCCGATTCAAAAGCCTGTGGTACCCAATCAGAAGCAACAGACTGCACAGCCGACCAATCAGACTCAACCAAAGCCTACTGCTCCCATACAACATCCATGCAAACCACAGCTGGTGAATGAGAATAAGGACCCAACACTGACCAGTAGCTCAGTGGGTAAGATGTTCCCTGCTGGAATTGTAATGGATACCACAATCGACCCTCATGTTTCAGGATGGTTCTATAATAAACTTCTTATTGAATCAGATACATAAAGCTAGGACATGCTCCCAGTGTTTGATACGTGCGGGTCCCACCTTTGGGACCCTTAACTTAGAACTGAGCCTGCAAAGGAGGGCGTACCACGCATGCACAGCCACCCTTCGTTCATTTCTATGGGAGTGCCAAAAATAGCAGAGTGTGCGCTTGGCTATTTTTGGCAGTTCCATTTAAATGAATGGAAAGCGCACCACGCAAACTCTGCTGCATCTCCTTTCACTTCTATGGGGCTTATGGAAACAGCTGAGCCAGTGCTTGGCTATTTTCTGCTCTCCCATAGAAATGAATTAAAGGGGTTCTCCGCACTTTTAATATTGATGACCTATCCTCAGGATAGGTAATCAATATCAGATCGGCGGGTGTCACGATACCCGGCACCCCTGCCGATCAGCTGTTTGAACAGGAGGTGCGCGCCATCTCTAACAGTCTAGTCTAGATTTCTGTTCTGGTGGAAGTCCTGGGCTACTTTCACATCTGCGTTGTGCTGTCTGGTTTTTAGATCCAGCAGTCTCTCAAAACCACAGCACAACACTTCAGTTTTGTCCGTGTTCTTTGTCAATGGGGACAAAACTAAACAAACTGGAACAAAGTGCACCAGGATCCATTCTGTTTGTTTCTTGCATTCCCATGCTGGCAGAAAATCGCTGCAAGAAGTGTTTGTGTGCAGCATGGGAAAGTGAATATGCCGGATCCAGCACCAAAAACCATGTAAGTCCACGGTGTCGGATTTATTTCTTCTTTCCCATCGTCGTATGACTGCACCAGGAGAGAGGATCCTACGCACAGATATTTAAAAGGGGTTCTGCACTTTCATTTAACTGATTATCTAGCCTCTGGATAGATCATCAGCATCTGATCGGCGGGGGTCCGACACCCGGGACCCCGCTGATCAGCTGTTTGAGAAGGCAGCGGTGCTCCAGCAGCGCCGCAGCCTTCTCACTGTTTACCGCCAACCCACTGACGTCACGACTAGTATCACTGGCCTGGGCGGGGCTAATGAAATTTTGAAATTGTATCTCTATTTTCCATTAATTCTTGTGGAACACCTAAAGGGTTAACGAAGTTTGTTAAATCAGTTTAGAATACCTTGAGGGGGGTAGTTTATAAAATGGGGTCATTTTTGGGTGGTTTCTATTATGTAAGCCTCACAAAGTGACTTCAGACCTGAACTGGTGCCTAAAAATTGGGTTTTTGAAACTTTCTGAAAAATTTCAAGATTTGCTTCTAAACTTCTAAGCCTTGTAACATCCCCAAAATGATCCAAACATGTAGACATATGGGGAATGTAAAGTAATAACTATTTTTGGAGGTATTACTATGTATTATAGAAGTAGAGAAATTGAAACTTTGAAATTTGCAATTTTTTTTTTTTACAAATTTTGGGTAAATTTGGTATTTTTTTTTTTATAAATAAAAATGGATTTTTTTTTTTTTTTTACTTCATTTTACCAGTGTCATGAAGTACAATATGTGCCAAAAATAAATAAATCTCAGAACGGCCTGGATAAGTCAAAGCGTTTTTAAGTTATCAGCACTTAAAGTGATACTGGTCAGATTTGCAAAAAATGGCCAAGTCCTTAAAGGGAACCTGTCACCTGGATTTTGTGTATAGAGCTGAGGACATGGGTTGGTAGATGGCCGCTAGCACATCAGCAATACCCAGTCCCCATAGCTCTGTGTGCTTTTATAGTGTATAAAAACTGATTTGATACATATGCAAATTAACCTGAGATGAGTCAGAGCTCGAAAATATGACTCTTCTCTGGTCACACGATATGACTCTTATGTTAATTTGCATAAAAGGCGGGAAGTACAAAAATGCATAATACTTATTGAATTCGTGTGCAAATGAAATTAAGTGTCATTTATATGTTTAGGGTAACAAAATAAACATTTAGAAACGCTCAGCGAGGGTAGCATAGTAGAGGTGACAGTTTCATGCATTGCGGGCTGCACACGTTTGTGTGCAAGAGGCCTAAAAGGGGCGCTTATCTCTTGTCCTCAATCAGAAGAAGGTATAGGGTTCTACTCCAACGTTTTTCTGGTAAAAAAAGACAATGGAGAATTCAGAACCATCATAAATTTAAAGAAATTAAACAAGTTCTTAGTATACAGAAAATTTTAAATGGAGACAATGAAGTCATTAGTGGACCTCCTGTACAGGTACTGTCATATGGTGGTCCTGGACATCAGGGACGCATATTACCATCTTCCAATATACCCGGCTCATCAGAGGTTCCTGAGAGTGGCACTGAAGATGCAGGGATGTCTGAGACATTTTAAGTTCCAGGTGCTACCCTTTGGACTCTCCATGGCACCACGGATCTTCACAAAGCTTTTTGTCAGAAAACTGTTCCGTTGTAGCTCATGATTCACCAGGGAGGGACCAGATCCATAGTTACAGCAAATAGCTGCTCAGATTTTTTTCTTTACTAGAAGAGAGTCCTGTCATTGTCGGCCCTTCATATCAGGGGAGTGGACAACCAACAGGCAGACTTTTTGAGTCGTCACAAACTAGACCAGAGAGTGGTCCCTAAATCGGGGGTTTTCTCCCAGCTAGTACAGATTTGGGGGAACCATCAGTGGATACACTCTTCGCTACACGATCCAACAGAAAGGTGGAAAAGGTTTTTTTTTTTTTTTGTTCTCCCCCCCCCCCCCCCCCCCCCCCTTGGTTCACGTGGCTGAGGCGTCTTTCAGTCAGGGAGCCTTGGGTGCTACCAGAGATCCTGGACTTATTAAGCCAGGGGCCAGTCATCCACCCTCCAGTAAAGGGCCTTCACTTGACGGCCTGGTTTTTGAAAGGTCACTGCTAATGCATAGGGGATTTCGGCTTTAAGCATTTTGTTTGACGTTAGATTAGCTGGCCATCCTCTTATCATGAGGTTTTGTAAAGCAATAGCGAGGGACGTTCTGTCTAGGATTTCCCAAGTTTCTCCCTGGGACCTAAATTTAGTGTTGGTGTTTGAAAGGACCCTTTGAACCCATTTCTGAGATCTATCAGAATGTTGACTCTTAAATGTACCTTTTCAGTAGCAATCACGTCAGCTAGAAGGATAGGGGAGATCCAGGCCTTGTCCATCAATCCCCCATATACTTCCATCCAGGAGGATAGAATTGTTCTTAGACCATTTATTTTATTTATTTTTTGTAGGTTTTCACTTCCTATATAATGCAGGCGGTTGTGTTAGAATGAAAGTGTTTTTGCTGTGGTTCTGCCAGATCTCAAAACCATACAGCAAAAAAACAATGTGACAGTAACTGTAGCAGGCAGACTTGCTGAGAGCACCGTTGTCAATCATTTCTGTCCAATGTGTATCTGCATGGAAAACTTTTGTAGACTAGGATGATAAGCTAGGGTCAAATCATACCCTGAGACATTGTAATTTATATACCGTATAAGCCGACCCGAGTATAAGCCGAGCCCCTAATTTTACCCCAAAAAAATGGGAAAAATTATTGACTCTAGTATAAGACTAGGGTGGGAAATGCAGCTATAATGCAGAGTGTATGTGTATATAATGCACACACTCTACATTATATACACACATCTGCAAGAGGGTGACTCCCTGTATTTAATGCAGTGCGTGTGCATTATATACACACACACTCTGCATTAAATACAGGGAGCCATCCACAGATATCCCCCCCCCCTAAACAGTGCTATCCACAGATCCCCCCCCCTAAACAGTGCCATCCACAGATCCCCCCCCCCCTAAACAGTGCCATCCACAGATCCCCCCCCCCCCCTAAACAGTGCCATCCACAGATCCCCCCCCCCCCTAAACAGTGCCATCCACAGATCCCCCCCCTAAACAGTGCCATCCACAGATCCCCCCCCCCCCCCCTAAACAGTGCCATCCACAGATCCCCCCCCTAAACAGTGCCATCCACAGATCCCCCCCCCCTAAACAGTGCCATCCACAGATCCCCCCCCCCTAAACAGTGCCATCCACAGATCCCCCCCCCCTAAACAGTGCCATCCACAGATCCCCCCCCCCCTAAACAGTGCCATCCACAGATCCCCCCCCCCCCAAACAGTGCCATCCACAGACCCCCCCCCCCCCCTAAACAGTGCCATCCACAGATCCCCCCCCCCCCCCCCTAAACAGTGCCATCCACAGATCCCCCTACAGTGCCATCCACAGATCCCCCTCCCCGACGCTCACAGCAGTATATATAAGTAACCTTTAACTGTGGATATCTTACTTTGTCTTTGCTCCGGTAATACAGGCAGTGCGGGGAGCGGCGCTCACTCACTGACGTCACGCGCCTGCGCCGCCTAGTGGGAGAAGGCGCGTGACGTCAGTGAGTGAGCGCCGCCCCCCGCACTGCCTGTATTACCGGAGCTAAGACCTAGACTCGAGTATAAGACGAGGAGGCTTTTTGAGCACAAAAATATGTGCCAAAAAACTCGTCTTATACTCGAGAGTGAGTGTGTGTGTGTGTATATATATATGTATATGTGTATATATGTATGTGTGTGTGTGTATAATATATATATATATATATATATATATATATTCCTGTCCAGATTGGTGTTGGACTAATGTATTTGGTTCTTTCACTAGGATCAGATGTAGAAAAGAAGGCTGCTGAACAGAACATGGCTCTGGCCACACCCATTCCCAAGGAAGAGGGTAGAAAGTGAGTAGCTTGATTTATGAAATGATTTTGGTTGCAATATCGGAATTTTATAGTGTAATATGCCCTCCCCAAAGAGCCCAACTGAACTGTTTTGCGTGTGACTGTTTCAAAGGTGCTCAAGTTTGTACATGGGCTCCCCATCCCTCAGTCTGCACAATGTACAGAAGATATTATATTATAAACTTGTTTATTCCTACAGAAAGCAGTGGTGTCTTGAAGACTTTGAGATTGGACGTCCTTTAGGAAAAGGAAAGTTTGGCAATGTGTACTTGGCTCGGGAGAAGCAGAGTAAATTCATCCTGGCACTGAAGGTTCTGTTCAAGTCCCAGCTGGAGAAAGCTGGGGTGGAGCATCAGCTACGGAGAGAGGTGGAAATCCAGTCTCACTTGAGGTGGGTTCTTCTGCAGTTTAAAGCGGTTTTGTCACTACAAGTGGCATTTATCATGTAGATAAAGTTAATACAAGCCACTTACTAATGCACTGTTGTCCATATTGCCTCCTTTTCTGGCTTGATTCATAATTTTTTTTATTTTATATAATCACATTATATACACTGTTTCTATAGTTATGACCACCATGCAATTAATCAGTGGTGGCCATGCTTGCACCGTATAGGAAAAAGTGCTGACCTCTTTGGCCAGGATCATGGGACTGCACATCGGCTGGTGCATTTTACATATTTATTTTTTTTCTATAGTGTCCAATCACTCGTAACCATGGAAACGAGCAGTGTGTCCGTTTATATACGTGATATTTGCACATGCCCCGTGCAGCTATCACGTGTATTAACGTCAAGCCAGTTCTTTAATCCAAGCGCTGCAAAGCGCTTGGATTAAAGCCTCTGCCCCTGTCCTGCTGCTGTCACGGACAGCATACAGTTAAGTAATGCCGGCAAGGGACCAATCAGAGTGGGCCCTTGCCGGCAATCGATCCGAATCTGATGGCGGCAGTGAAAAAATGCCGGTTTCAGGCTCTGATCTGCGCTCTGCAGGTCAGAGCCTGAAATCGGGTAGTGTTCCTCGTGCCCCTCCAACCCCCCCCCCCCCCCCCTTGTGTCCGCCTGCCCCTGAAGCTTATCTCCATATTCAAGCAGCTCCTGCCCCCATTTGTGCTGCCTCAGCCTCCCTCAATGTTGGCCGTTCGGTACCCCTGCTGTGTGTGATGGTGGCGGCTCCATTCCTGAGCTGCCGCCATCAGCAGAGTGTCAGCTCTATGCTGACACTCTGCTGTAACCCCATAGATGCAGCGGCATCCATGGGGTTAATAGAGGGAGGGGGCTCCCTCTCTCCACCATCGGGGCTGGCGCGCTGCGATGGCAGCGCCCGATGGTTGCCATGGCAACCGGACGCTTTGCAAAAGCGTCTAGTGTTGCCATCTACAGGGCATCTGATAGTATTATACTTTGCAATGCAAGAGCATTGCAAAGTATAGTAAAGCCATCAGCCCCACTGGATCTTCAAGATCCAAGAGGGACTTGATAAAAAAAGTATAAATAAATATGTAAAATAAAAAATAAAAATTGCCTTTTCCTATGAAAAAATAAAATGCACATATTGGGTATCACCGCGTCCGTAACGACCGTCTCTAAATATATCAAATGATAGACCCCGTCCAATAAACACCATAAAAAATAAATAGTGTAAATAAAGCCATTTTTGTCACCTTACATCACAAAGTGCAACACCAAGCGATCAAAAAGGTGTATATCAAACAAAATGGTACCAATAAAACCGTCACCTCATCCTGCAAAAAATGAGACCCTACATAAGAAAATCGCTCAAAAAAAAATAAAAAAAATAGTTAGAACATTGAGACACTAAAACATTCTGCAGTCAATTTAAGTAGTCCTAACTTCTCCATAAATGTAACGGAAAGTACTGCTGAATAGGAGAAACCTGAGTATAGTGCAGGGCTCCATTTCTGCTTACATCTTGTTTCCTCATGTCAATGACCCACCACTACTGTTAGGGCTCATTCAGACGGCCGTATGCTGTCCGGATCTGCAAAAAAACGGATAGCATTCAGTATTTTTGCGGACCCATAGACTTCAATGGGGCCATGTCCTGATTTTCACGGACAAGTATAGGACATGTTTCATTTTTTTTTGCGGATCCGGAAAAAAACGGATAGCATTCAGTATTTTTGCGGACAGCATACGGCCGTCTGAATGAGCCCTTACTGTGACATTGGCTGTATATCTGCATGTACATACTGTGTATGGCAGCCAACAATTATCTTCCTCAGGGGCTGCAAGGATGTGCTCCTCATGGACACAGCAGACTCTGACCCACCCAGAATACAGTGAACTTGTAGCACTGTACTGAGGGGCTGGATTAGCCTAACAGCATAGTAAGCTGATATCCATATTAAAGGGATGTCCTCAGGATAGGCCATCCCTAGCTGTTTGACACCCTGCAACCTGATCATCTGTTAGCTGTAGCTCCATCACCAGTAGTCGGTGCCAGAACTACACATCGGTTAACTTTGCAGTGGACAGAGCATTTTCACTGCAGCGCTGCTGCCATTGACATCCCAGCTGTGGTGACTGGCCCTGTCCACTACAAGGTTAACAAAGCTGTGTAGTTCCAGAAAGTGAACTACACCTGATAAGGCATGAAATGGAAACGCTGGCATGTGGGGTGGAATATAATTGGTCTTGTACACGTCTGTTTTTGACTCGCGAATACTAACCTTTGTACACTGTCTTAGGCATCCGAACATTCTCAGGCTTTATGGTTACTTTCACGATGCCACAAGAGTCTACCTGATCTTGGATTATGCCCCCCGTGGGGAGCTGTACAGGGAACTTCAGAGGTGCACAAAATTTGATGACAAGAGATCTGCCACTGTAAGTAAAATTTATCACTGACCTCTCAAATTGTTACATTATCATGACTAGAGGGAGGGAAACTCCTCAAAATAATGTCTCCTTAGAAGTCTATGTCCATAAACCAGGGAAGCTGCGCGATTGCTTCTCCCTGCCTGCAGATCTGCTGCTGTTAGAAACAGGAGCCACGTTCTGCCCGTGTTCACTGACTGCTAGTATTGTATGGCAGTAGCACTTCAGATGGCACAGTGCTGTCTCCCTGCTCCACATGTGAATGAGATTGTATTTGTTCTGTGCCGACATCTAATACTTGCAAGCACTCAGAGGAGCATCTTGAATGAGCGCTTTTTCCCTAGCGCTAGTGTCACCATGACTACCCATGCAATGTTGGCTGCTGGCCTCTGCAAAATTGTCAAGGCTGAATTTAACTGGAGGACTTTGACGTTTTATTGACTTGACCACATCTAATATTGTAACGTTTGATTTTTATAACTTGACCCTCCTGATCAATCTGCATGTAACTATGGGCCAGTTCACTAAGCAGTTGTTGCTGGCCCCCCTGAATATTTGTGTAAAGCTTTCAAACCACTTCCCCCCCCCCCCCCCCCCCCCCCCCATGCCAAGACACCACACATGATTTTGGTAAAGAATCATAGTATGGTCCTACTAAGTTGATGTAACAGCTTGTGCTTTCTGTCCAGCCTTATCTTGGGTAAAACTGCCCTCCAAATGGTCTTTCAATCCTCTCCAGCTTTTTGGATTGAGATGCTGCTTCCACAACTCCCTAATGTCTTTTGAGTGTCGTTGAGTTGATCCTTGTCGGCTCATCTTCTTTGACTCTTCCATTTGATTAGTGCAGGGTTTAAACTGAATCTGATGGATTTATTACAGTCATTGACAGCAAAGTGGAGCTCCTTCTCTTGGAGACATGAAGTGAGGCTTACAGGCAACAATCCCAGTAACTGATGGCTTTATAATAACATGACATGGACCAGACCTGGTTCCTCATACAGTGGTAAATTTGGAATTATCGGATGATATATGGAAAGGTCTGATCCTTCCGTATTACATGGATTCTGCTGTATATATGCAGTACATGTACCAATTTCCTTCATTGACTTTGAAAATGGAACAGACCCAAACCACATGCAAAGGTTTATTGGTCTGTATAGGCCGTTACTGGCAGCTGGGTACTTGGATGTGAGCTCTCCCTGGGTGGCAGCAGTAGCCTTTGGTCTTCAGTGACGGGCAGACAAATGCTCCTCGTTCTTTGAAGTGTTCTCTCGTTGCAGTACATCACCGAGCTGGCAGATGCACTTCTCTATTGTCACTCCAAAAAAGTGATACACAGGGACATCAAGCCTGAGAATCTCCTCCTGGGGTCCAACGGGGAGCTGAAGATTGCAGACTTTGGGTGGTCAGTGCATGCCCCATCTTCCAGGTGAGTCGTGCTTGCTTTCCAGCAGAACTGCAAACTGACAGCTTCAAGTACAGTGGAGTCTGGTTCCTGCAATCCTAACATCAGCCTGATCGCTTCCCTACAGATCTGAACGAGGATAAAGCCTCATTCACACGTCAGTGATTTCCATCAGTGATTTGGAGCCTAAACACAGAACAGGAGCCGATCTCTCCCTTATACATTGTCTGTGGAGGGTCCAATCCTGGTTTTGGCTCACAATCAACTGCTAGAAATGACTGACATGTGAATGAGACTTAAAGGGAACCTGTCACCAGGATTTTGTGTATAGAGCTGAGGACATGGGTTGCTAGATGGCCGCTAGCACATCCGCAATACCCAGTCCCTATAGCTCTGTGTGCTTTTATTGTGTAAAAAAAAAAAAATGATACATATGCAAATTAACAGAGCTATGGGGACTGGGTATTGCGGATGTGCTAGCGGCCATCTAACAACCCATGTCCTCAGCTCTATACACAAAATCCTGGTGATAGGTTCCCTTTTAAGGCAAAATAGTTGAAGTGTACCTTGTTTCTTTATTATAACCCAATGTACCTAATGAGTAATATTTATTCCTATAAAAAATTCACGGTATAGTCATGCGAGACCCATAGACCTCCATGTTCTGTGCGTGGTCTTACCCTGTAACCCTACGTGCATGCTCTCATCCTCATTTGGAAGTACGGTTTGCTCAGATCTACTTTGTGCTGACACAATCCCCTGGTGAACTGTGGGTAGTTGGCAAGTGAAGGTAAAATGAACAGGAGGTGATTGTCAGACAGTAAAAAGTGGTTTGTTAACATTTTAAAACATGTGTTTTAAGCGTAATGGAGAATAGGGATGCATTCTTCTGAGAGGAGGAGTGATATTGTGGGAAGTGAGGGCAGACTGAATTCACTTTAGACTGGAACTGACGTTCCGACCCCCCTCGATCAGGTAAATGTAGAAGATTCTGTAAGGAGATGGTACCCAAAAATATAATGGGGAGAGGAAGGTAAAGTAGATGGACATCGGTAGGATTAGTTGGGTCCGAGGCACTGCAACATCAAATTGGGGTTCGATTTTGTAAGTGTGAAAATGAGGTGCACCATCTGCCATAGGGTATGCCATGAGGCCGCTGCCTCAAGAACCGTGTACAGTGCAGTCACACGTCAGTTTCTATGATGAGGGACATCTGTCAGATCTGCAGAATTTGTGGCCATATTGTTCGGGTTGTCACACCGCTTTTTCCCCAGACACCCAAATGTAAGCATTTAAAAAATGTTTAACTTTACAAAAGAATCCTTTTAAAATGCATTTTGAGACTAAATGTTAATTGAAAGCCTTCATTGTACGATATTGAGACCGTGCCCTGAATCGCCACCTGAAAGCAGACACAGGAGAGGCTCGCAGCTGTAAGGGTCCATTCACACGTCCGCAATTCTGTTACGCATTTTTGCGGAACGGAATTGCCAACCCATTCATTTCTATGGGGCCGCACTATGTGCTTTCCGGGTCTGCAATTCCGTTCCCGAAATAAAAATAGAACATGTCCTATTGTCTGCAACTGCGGACAAGATTAGGCATTTTCTATTAAGTGCCGGCAATGTGCGGTCCGCAAAATGCGGAACGCACATTGCCAGTGTCTGACGTGTGAATGGACCCTTATTCAGAAACTGGTTCTGGTATAATGGAGCAGCATTTATCTTGAGGTCACCTTGCTCTCCCCTCTCCTACCTGTCAGCAGAAGCTAGAGCAAACACTTTATTACATTTCTTACTGATATGAGGCAGCAATATGAAACTAATGAGGGATGAAGGCTTCACGTAAACTGGTCGATGGCAATGTGAAACAAGTGGATAAGAATTTTCTTCACTGGGTCATCTTGACCAAAGGATTAAAGTAATGGCTATTGTCAATCTGACTGTAGAGATTCTCCAAAACCAGTGAGGCTTCTAGTCATGGTAACCAGACTTACTAGAACACTCGGTGTAATCTGATTAAAAGTTTGTATTAAAGGGGTTGTCACTTTAGCAAACAGCATTTATGTAGAGGAAGTTAAAGGGAACCTGTCACCTGGATTTTGTGTATAGAGCTAAGGACATGGGCTGCTAGATCACCGCTAGCACATCTGTAATATCCAGTCCTCATAGCTCTGTGTGCTTTTATTGTGTATAAAAACCGATTTGATACATATGCAAATTAACCTGAGATGAGTCAGAGCTTGAAAATATGACTCTTCTCTGATCACACAAGTAAGATATGACTCTTTTATGTTAATTTGCATATGTATCAAGTCGTTTTTTTTACACAATAAAAGCACACAGAGCTATGGGGACTGGATATTACAGATGTGCTAGCGGTGATCTAGCAGCCTATGTCCTCCGCTCTATACCCAAAATCCAGGTGACAGGTTCCCTTTAAGACCAGCTACTTACTAATGTATTGTTATTATCAATATTGCTGCTTTTGCTGGCTAAATTAAAAAAAATAAAATCAAGAGGCACAATGCGCTCTGGGGGCTGCATAAAAATGGCCACAATCCTGGACCCCCCCCTTCTCACGTTTTTGTTCCAAGCTGAATAGTATTTTATATTTTAACAGTTAAATCCTCAGTTCTGCAGGGTTCAGGGCTTATTTTCCAGCATTCCCTGATAATCTCCTCAAAATAAAAGTGCTTGTTATATCGCACTATTCCCTTCCACGGTCTCTTGTATCGATCACCCTGAGGGGGTACAGACGACATGCAGCACGTAATGTACTTCAGTACAGATTACAGGACTAGTGTCATGGTAACAGCTTCCTGCTGCGTTCTCCATGGTATGATGTGAATGGCCTTCACCCAAGGCCATGCTGTTTTTCCATAGCGTGTTTTTATGCTCTCCAATTTTCAAATTATCTGACTAATCTCCGCTTTCTGTACTGAACCTGGACAGAGTTCAACTCTTAATTTTAATGAATTAACTTTTTATTTTATTTTTTTTCCCTCAGGAGGACCACGCTGTGTGGAACCTTGGACTACCTACCCCCTGAAATGATTGAGGGTCGAATGCATGACGAAAAGGTTGACCTGTGGAGTCTCGGCGTTCTCTGCTACGAGTTTCTGGTCGGGAAGCCTCCCTTTGAAGCTGAAACGCACCAGGAAACATACCGCAGAATTTCAAAGGTAATGTCTAGTATTTTGTCCCATCCTTTTGCTTCCTGTTATCAGTCAGACTAGTGTTCCATGGTATGTGTGACCAGAAGTGTGGAACTTCTGCTGCTGTCACTGCTATGCCTCCTTTCCAGTGCTGTTCACCTACTGCTTCTAATGCCAGGGGCCACTAGAAGCATTGTTCATGTATTGTCCGGCTGAGCATTTCTGCACAGTAGATGCTTCTGTGATGATGGGTAATCGGTGAGGGGCACCTCCCTCATGGAAGGTGGGTGCTCTTTATTATATAGCCCTTAGTAATCTGAAATGTACTCAAAATTGTAAACCTAGATGAAGAAAACCTATTTCTAGGTTTAGGGTCCACTCACACGTCCGTATGTGGATCTGCACAACACCGGCAATGTGCAGCACTCTCATAGAACAATTGCGGACATGATCTCCGATTTTTCTTTTTTTGCGGAACAGAAGTGCGGATGTGGACAGCACATTCCGGCCCCTTTAAAAATGAATGGGTACGCACCTGTTCCACAAAATTGCGGAACGGATGTGGGCGTGTGAATGGACCCTCATGGGTAGACTGAGATTAGACTTGCATGGACACTTTTTTCTGTTGACCACCGTGCTCTGCTCTCCACAGGTGGAGTTTCGATACCCTCCTTATGTCTCGGAGGGGGCCAGAGACCTCATCTCTAAACTGCTGAAGCACAACCCTAGCCACAGGCTGCCTCTAAAGGATGTACTTGAACACCCCTGGATTGTGCAGAACTCCACCAAGCACCCCACTAAGCCAGAGAACAACTCTGGCAAAACTCAGTGACTTGAAAAGGGTGCGCCACACTACAGAATGTTCATCACATCATGATATCTAGTAATTCCCGATTTCCCTGTGAGGCCTGAGAGAGCGATGGTCTGCTGTGAATACATGGAAGTGTAAGAAGAGCCTGTGGATGAGATCTGTATCTTTCAGGCAAGGATGACAGTGCAATAGTGAGCTATGAATGCTGTCATGTATTTATTGAGGCTGCGGGTGCAGTCTTCACCAGCTGCTTGTTTCGGTGACTGAGTCGTCCTGATCTACTATGTAAATTTACCTGTTAGAAATTCTTTACATTTTTAATGTGTTCTGTCTTTTTTTCAATGTGTGTAAAAGACAACTTTTACGAATTTTAAATAATAAAAAAAAAAATTAAGGTTTTTCTGGTGTGGTTGCTTTCTATGAATGGAAACCTCTGTGTTTTAGTAGAGATCTTGAAAACGGGGAGGAATTGCAACCAAATGGGCCTAGTGCAGTTTAGGCCTCATGCACACGGCCGTTTGGGTCCTCAGATGTGGACCCATTTACTTCAATGGGGTCGCAAACTCCGTGTGCTATCTGCATCCGTTGCTCCGTTCCGCGGCCCCGCAAAAAAAATAACATGTCCTATTCTTGTCCGCAAAAAACGGAACGTTCGTGTGCATGAGGCCTTAAAGTGTGTTCTGCTTTGCTAGGAAACATGCTGTTTCCAGATCTATAAACCCTCCCATTATTATACATGGTCCATTATGAGGACTTGATACGGCAGTCCATGCTGGGGATACTAATCCCAGGTGATGCACACAGTGGAGCTGACTATTCAGGAGGCTACATTTACACATGCAGGATGTTAATGTGGTCCTTGTGTCACCTGCTGGTTTGTGCTCAGTCCTTCTCTTTATTCATGTTCCCAAAATTAATCAATTTGTCATTCCCCCAAGACAAATAGTTTTTGTTCCTAGAGATGTGCAAAATGTGAGTACATTATTCTGATGTTCCCTTGCCAGTACAAAAACCTCATTAAAGCTGACTCGACAGCTCCTGAAATATGAACATGCATCACAACATAAAGTAATCCTAATACAGGAGCCCAGACTGCAGGAGAAATCAAGACTAAAGGAACCACAGAACTCTTATTAAGGCCTCTTTGACACGGGAGTCGCGGGTGAGGGCCGGATGTGTTCAGGGTGCATTGCGGGAAACCCGCGCAGTAGGTGCACAATTTCAGTCCGTTTTGATTGCGATCAGTCTTTTCCGCACAAGCGCAATGAGTTTTGCACGCGTGTGAGAAAAAACTGAATGTGGTACCTGAACCTGGACTTCACTGAAATTCAGGTTTGGTGTTCTGTAGATTTTATTATTTTCTATTATAACATGGTTTATAATGAAAAATAGCATTCTTTAATACCGAATGCTAAGTGTCACCTGAGGGTTAAAAAAAACAAAAAAACATTACTTGCCTCATCCACTTGATCGCACAGCCAGGATCCTCTTCTTCCTTCAGCGTAAGTCCTTTTGCAGTCCTTCAAGAAGGTCCTATCTTCATTCAGCAGAACCTGCACTGAACATGGTTATAATGAAAAATAGCAAAGTAAATGGAGTCCCGGGTCGCTTATCAGTCGTCTCCTTAGCAACCATCCGTGAAAATCGCATCCGCACCTACTTGCAGATGCTATGCGATTCAGCCCCGTTCAGTCGTTGCGTGAAAAATGCAGAATATAGAACATCCTGCGATTTTTCACACAACGCATAAATAATGAAAAACATCGCTCGTGTACACAGCCCCATTGAAATGAATGTATCAGGATTCAGTACGCGTGCAATGCGTTCACCTCACGCATTGCACCCGTGTGGAATTCTTGCCCGTCTGAAAGGCCTCTTTCAAATGAGCGTGTTCAGTCCAGAAAAACGGCTGCATTTCCTGAACCAAACACTGCTCCTCTGCTGTAAACTCAAAGCATCATAGTGACTTGTGATGCTGTGAGTTCGTGCCTGATCATGAGTCTTTAGTACTGCACTCCTGGCATTGAGTACATTAGACCCGAGGTCTGTGTTTGGTCTGGGAAAATGAGATTTTTGGGAAGTCACCTGTAAAATCTCATTCTCTCTTTATTCATTGGGGGACACAGGACCGTGGGTATAGCTTGCTGCTGCCACTAGGAGGCGACACTAGGCTGAAAGCTGTTAGTGCCTCCCCTGCAGGCTATACTCCCTCCAGCCTGGAGAGAGCATATCAGTTTGTGGTCCAGCAGTAGGAGAAGCAGAAATAAACTAAAAACCATCAAGAACTGCACACTGCCGTGAGACCTAACCAAACAAGGTCCCAACAGGCAAAACATGGACCCCAGTTGCTGTATAAAGAACATTGGATAGGTGCTCTGTCCCCCAATGAATAAAGCAAGAAAGAGATTTTACAGGTGAGTTCACAAAAAAACTTTTTTGCTCATATCATTGGGGGACGTCCTAAAGCAGTCCCCGGGTTGGGAAAAAAAACAACCCCCAGAAACTAACTCCCTCATGGAAGTCACTACACTGCGGCCTGCAAGACTCTGCGGCCGAGAGCAGCATCCGCCGAGGCTAAAGAATGCACTCGGTAGAATTTTGTAAAGGTGTGTAAGGAGGACCAAGTTGCCGCCTTACACAGACGCAGAAGCGTGGTGGAGGTGCGCCTAAGAAGCCCTGACTGCTCTGGTAGAGTGAGCCCAGGAGTAGGTGCCTTGTCCCTAGAGTAATAGGCCTCGGCAATGGCCGACCTAATCCACCGGGCAATAGTTACCTTGGGAGCCGCCAAAACTCTACGAGGACATTACGAACAGAGCGTCCGTGTGCCTAAAGGGGGGGGCCACACCGTGTCCAGCCGATGGAGAGAAACCTCGCATGGATGAGAAGGCTGAGGGCAGAACAATGTTCTCGTTAACGTGAAACGTGGATACTACCTTTGGTAGAAAAGACGGCACTGCGCGGAGCACCACCTTATCTTAATGGAACACCAAGAAGGGTTCCCTGCAGGAAAGAGCCACCAGTTCTGAAACCCTTTGAATAGATGTAATAGCCACCAAAAATGCCACTTTCCAGGAAAGCAAACAAAGGGAGACCTCCCTCAGATGTTCGACTGGAGTGAAACCAGCACTAGGTTCAGGTCCCAAGAGTGCAACGGCGGCTGATAAGGAGGCACGGTGTGAGCCACCCCTTGTAAGAAGGTTTTCATCATTTGATCAGACCTAAGACGGCCGTGTACGCTGAAAAAAAATGGATAGGGCTGAGACCTGCCCCTTTAGGGAACTAAGAGCCAGACCCAGTTCTAATCCGGACTCAAGAAATGCCAGCACCGTAGGAAGGGAAAACCTCCTGGGAGGAAGACCATGTTCCTCACAGAAGGACTTCCAAATCCGATAGTAAATCTTGGAAGAGGAGGGCTTCCTAGCCCAAATCATAGTCCGAATGACCGCATCAGAAAAACCCCTCTGTTTCAACAAGGTTTCAACAGCCACGCCGTTAAACGTAGCTTATCTAAATTCTGATGGAAGACTGGGCCCTGGGAGAGCAGGTCGGCCCTGAGTGGAAGGGGCCACGGTGCATCCCCCCAGAAGAAGGAGCTATGAGTACCAAGCTCGTCGAGGCCAGTCTGGGGCGTTCAGGATTGCCTGGATGCCCTCCATACTGATTCTGCGCAGGAGTGGTAAGGGTGGGAACACGTAAAGGAACGAGAAGCTGTCCCATGAGTGTCCGCGTCGTACGCCACCTGGTCTCTTGCGCGAGACAAGAAGCACTGGAGCTTGTGATTGAGCCTGGACGCCATCAAGTCCACTTCCGGACATCCCCACCGGAGACAGAGAGCCTCGAACACCTCCTGATGGAGAGATCACTCCCCTGGGTCCACCGTCGCCCGGCTGAGAAAGTCTGCCGTCCAATTGTCCACTCCCAGAATGTAGACTGCCGAAATCACTGGAACATGGGCTTCCGCCCACTGTAGAATCTTCACAGGCTCCTGCATCACCGCATGGCTGTGAGTCCCTCTTTGGTGGTTGATGTAGGCTACCGCCATGCCATTGTCCGACTGTACTCTGACCGGACAACCCTGCAAGAGGGGAGTCCAATGGCGAAGGGAGAGGTAGATGGCCCGGAGTTCCAGGATGTTGATGGGCAGTTTGGACTCCGATGGAGACCAAACGCCCTGGACCGTCCGGGTGGCGAAGACTCCGCCCCAGCTGTGGAGGCTGGCGTCGGTTGTAATGATGGTCCACGTCACGGGGAGAAAGGAATTCCCCGAAGACAGGTGCGCATTCACGATCCACCAACTGAGTGCCAAACGCACTTGCCGAGATAGATGAATCCTGAGATCCAGGTTGACAAAATGGCCCACTGAAAGCACCTGGTGTGGAATTGGGAGAAAGGGATTGCCTCGAAAGAGGCTACCATCAGGCCCAGCACCCGCATACAATCGCGGATAGACGTACTGGAGTAGCAGACGCACCGACCTCTGAATGTCCAGTCTCTTGTCCAGTGGCAGGCATACCACAGCTGCACCTAAATCTAACGTCATGCCTAGGAACCTGACTTGAGTGGCAGGAGACAGGAAGGACTTCCTCAGATTGATTATCCATCCGAAGCGGGATAAAGTGCTGACAGTGATCTGAAGACTTTCCTCGCATTGAGACGCCATAGGAGCCTTGATCAAGATGTCGTCCAAATACGGGAGTAGGGTAATGCCCCTGGACCACAGAAAGGGAGCGAGTACCTTTTGTGAATACTCGCGGAGCTGTCGCCAGGCCGAATGGTAGAGGCGACAAATTGGTAATGGGACGAATGAATGGCAAACCGAAGAAAACGTTGGTGAATGGTTGCGATGGGAACGTGTAGGTAGGCATCCTGGATGTCTATGGACGCCATTAATTCCCCTTGTACCAATGAAGCAACCAGGGAACGAAGGGACTCCATCCTGAATAGCTGAATACGGAGGAAGCGGTTCACTATCTCGGGGTCCAGCACTGGGTGAACATCTCCCTCTTTTTTGGGGAACACAAATAGGTTGGAATAAAAACCTGTAAACCTTTCCTCTAAGGGCACTGGTGTTATTACCCCCCGTGAGAGAGGATTGAACTGCGTGAAAGAATGCCGCAGCTCGAACTGGATCCCTGGGAGACAGAGAGGAAAAAAACGGTTGGGCGGGATAGACTTGAACTCTATCTTGTAACCCGAGGTGACGACCTCCAGTGACCATGTGTACAAAATATGGGTCCGTCAAATCTCTTGAAAAAGGAGCCCCCCCCCCCCCCCATCTCGTCCATCCGGGAACCAAAGAGTCAAAACCCAGCAAAGGGGAGTCTCAAGAGCAAGCGTTTAGAGGATGAATCTGCCGTCCAAACCTTGAGCCATAACTCTTGGCTGATAAATACCGCGAGAGCTGAGGAACGGCGACCATCGTCCAGAGCCGCTTCGCAGATACTTCCCTGCCTGAGAAATTTGGAGTGCCAAGGACTGGAGCTCAGCAGGGGGAAGGTCGGACGCTAGGTCTCGGTTCAAATTGAGTGCCCACTCAGAGACTGCCATGGCTACCCATGCAGAGGCGAAAATTGGTCGTAAGGACGAACCACTAGCCGCAAAGATAGACTTGGAGGGCGATTCTATGCGGCGGTCTACCAGGTCCTGGAGGGATGAGCCATCCGCCACCGGGATAGCCGTGTTCTTAGCCAGGCGAGCGATCGGTGGGTCCACCTTCGGGGGAGAAGCCCATTTTTCCACGTAATCGCCTGGAAAAGGATAGAGTAGGTCCAATCGCTTAGGAACAATGAAGCGTAGACCTGGCTGGTCCCAAGCTTTTGCGACTACAGAAAAGTCATTGTGTAATGGGAAAGACTTAGGCCCCTTTCACACGGGTGAGTTGAACGCATTGCACCAGCACTGAATCCTGACCCATTAATTTCTATGGGGCTGTGCACACGAGCGGTGATTTTCACGCATCACTTGTGCGTTGCGTGAAAATCGCAGCATGCTCCTCTTTGTGCGTTTTTCACGTAACGCAGGCCCCATAGAAATTAATGGAGTTGCGTGAAAAGCGGATGCGGTGCGATTTTCACACACGGTTGCTAGGTGACGATCGGGATGGGGACCCGATCATTATTATTTCCCCTTATACTATGGTTATAAGGGAAAATAATAGCATTCTGAATACAGAATGCATAGTACAATAGGGCTGGAGGGGTTAAAAAATAAAATAATTTAACTCACCTTAATCCACTTGTTCGCGCAGCCGGCATCTCTTCTGTCTTCATCTGTGCTGTGAGCAATAGGACCTTTGATGATGTCACTACGCTCATCACATGATCCATCACCATGGTGATGGACCATGTGATGAACGCAGTGACGTCATCAAAGGTCCTATTGCTCACAGATGAAGACAGAAGAAATGGCGGCTGCGCGAACAAGTGGATTAAGGTGAGTTAAATTATATATTTTTTTAACCCCTCCAGCCCTATTGTACTATGCATTCTGTATTCAGAATGCTATTATTTTCCCTTCTAACCATGTTATAAGGGCAAATAATACAATCTACACTACAACTAACCCAAACCTGAACTTCTGTAAAGAAGTTCGGGTCTGGGTACCACAGTGTTTTTTTTTTATCACGCACGTGCAAGACACATTCTCTACAGAGGATTATTGGATTATCCACCACTCTCTACAGAGCAGGAGAAGCATTGCGAGCAAGCCTTACAGAGTCCGCGATCACGTGACCACATACGTCACTCTTCAGACGTGCGAACCACGCCCCCCCCCCGGCGTCCTAGGCAACACGAGGCTACGCCGCTGACTCCGGAGAGCTGGACTGGATCGCAACAGCAAACCACCAGGGACCACTACCAGAGGACCAAAAGGATACAAGCGCCAAGAAGGGTAAGTGATCTCTGTAGCCAGAGACAGTGCGGGACGCCGCACTCAGGCACAGAGCACTTCTGCCTTTTACAGAAATATATGGATCATCACCACTAACAAGTATTACTTATATGTAATATTATCAACCATATCTGTAACAGACGTACCATCCTCTGTTGTGCAATATATTGCCAAATTACTACTTACCTTATACCCCATGAACTAAGTCATACAAAGGGGCAATATAGGGTAATATCCTCGCTACAACATCTTTTATTTTATTCGATTTTATCCACCATACAGTGGTTACCGTATAAAAGACTGCAAAACAGACTGTTCCATTATCCATATTTTTATGAAGGACAATTTTTACATTTTTAATTTCTTCAATTTTTCCAATTTTTTCATATTTTTCATATTTCTATGAAGAACTGTTCTTTCTAAGTTTTTATCCCTTTTTCATTGTTTTCTCACTTATAATATCATCTGTCCTAGAACAGACATTGTGCACACCATATATACTTTTGAAGGATTTTTAAATAAGACCCCTACCCGGGTATTCCTATCCTAAACACACTCTCAATTTATTCCTAGGACCTTTTTCCAGGGCATCCATCACTTTTTCACCTACAGGTGATCACTCCAACACCCCCTATCTTTACCTATTTATACTTTTACCTATTACATGAATAATAGAATATAAATAAATTACAGTTTGTACCCAAATCAAGAGTGTGCCTGCTTATCCCTTATTGCTTGTAATTTTATGCTTCTGACTGGGTGAGTCAGACTAAGCAGTCTTGCACCTCTATCATTTACCTGAGCAGTAGAGCCGTCTACTCCACTTTTTTACATTGACACAACTGACTGCAATTGCGTTCCTACTCGCGTGGGTTTGCCGCAATGCACCGGGACGCATTCGGACACGCCCGTGTGAAAGAGGCCTTAGGTGTCTGCCTTGAACGCAGAAATGACACGCCCTGGTGGCTGGTGGAGGGAAGTTCATCCTGAACCTGGAAGGTGTCACGTATAGCAGATATCAGGCTATCCACCATGGATGCAATCTGAGAAGAGTGCTCCGGGTCCATTTCCTTATCCGAATCGCCAATCTCACCCTCCGACAGTGCGTCACCTAAGAGGGAGGATGCCTGTGATCGGGAGGGGATGTTGAGACGTCAGAGGAGGAACAGTGGCCTGCTCTGGGACGCTTACTAGGAAGTCTGCCTCTGGATTGTGCGCCATGTGACGGTGTGGATTGCACCGGTGGCGATTTCTCAACCAAACGACCCAGCAAGAAAAGGGTGGAATGGGAGATTTTATAGAGGTCGTCCACTGCCCAGGACAGGGACCTTGTCCAGTCGGGTTCCCCATAGCCAGGATGGTCCTGCACTTCTGTAGGTGCATGATATGCAGAGCATAGTGGTAGTGACTGGCCACGAGGGAGCTTAACTGAGCATGAAGTGCAGGCATAGTAGGTGGTCCTGCACGGTGCCTGAGGGGGAGTATTGGCCGGATCAGACATTGTGGCACGGTCTCTATGCTGGAGAGGGTAGAGATTTCCTACCAGAAAAATGGCGGTCCCAGGTCCTGTGTCTCACCCTGCAGCTCGACTATAAGGAGGAGGAAACATTGCAGCGGCAGGAGAATAAGCTCTGCCCCCTCCAACTCTGAGAAGGACGGCAAAGTGGGCTGATGTAGAGGAAGCCATGCCCCCCGCTCCAGTGCCCTCGCCGTGCGGCGGATGGAGCCGCCAACGTATGTAAAAGAATGGCGGCCGAATGTGAGGAACTGGCCGATGCGGCTATATGCGCCCGCACTAAAGGACGTCGCATGCAGCGATATGTGCCCGCCCTGACAGGGAGACGATGCGGCGATATGCGCCCGCACTGAAAGGGTGCCGATGCGGCGATATGCGCCCGCACTGAAAGGGTGCCGATACGGCGATATGCGCGGGAGGGGAGGGAGGCGCTCCCCCATCACTGTAATATGAGATGTCGGTGGTGGGATTAACCCCTACTGTGCCAAATGTGGGGAGCCGAGATGGGCGACAGGTGGGTGGGATACCTCGCTACTCCCTACAGGCAGGGATGGGAGAGAGGGTTCATACTCACCTGTCTTCATCTGTGGTCTTCGCCCTTTAATCCTGTACTAGCAGGGCCACCGCCATGACTGCTGGCACAAGGCAGCAGGGGTCCGGGCAGAGAAGGGCTGGAGAGTAGGTGGCCCTCTTGCTGGCGGGAAGCAGGGGAGCGAGGCTGCCCTGGTCCGCTTTGTCTTCTTAGGGGAGGCAGGGCGGTGGAACCAGTGACACCGGCCAGCCTCCCAGGGAGACAGAAACGCCATGTGGATCTGTGCCCCATCCAAGAAACCCATAAAAATAGAAAAAATAAATAAAAAAAAGAGCCACCCTGCTAAGCAGGGAGGTCTGCCTCCTATGACACTAAGCTAAAAACTGATATCCTCTCTCCAGGCTGTAGGGGGTATAGCCTGCAGGGGAACAGCTTTCAGCCTAGTGTCGCCTCCTAGTGGCAGCAGCAAGTTATACCCACGGTCCTGTGTCCCCCAATGATATGAGCGAGAAATACAGCTGTCACATGAAGAGTGCTTCCTGGGTAAAGGAGGTATTAGTCCAAACTGGGTGCACCCTAACCTGCTTATGCTTAACCATTCCTACCCAGGCTTGTAGTGGAAACTTTAAAAATAGTGCAGGATCTTGGGAGGCGCTGCCTGGACTCGGATGAATAAAACTTTGGGATCGATGTTTATAATAGTGATCTTTATTTGATAGTCTACACGTTTCAAGGGCTGAATTGCCCTCGTCGTCAGGACTATAAACATTAGGGGGATCAGAACACATGTCAATATTTTTGAGTGTGTAGGCCAGGAGGATTGTGGACGTGCATAATTCTCCCTGCTCTGTAACTGTAGTGTATGTTTAGTGTATAAAACATTTCATTTGTATAAAGGTAGCCACTTTATATTTTGTGGAGGTGAGGTGGTTATTATTCTTACAGCAGTGAACTCGGTGAAGAGCCGCTGTCAGCACTGGAGTTCAACTGATGTTGGCTACTGTGTTCATTTTCTGGAAGTGCTGCTGCATATTCAACCTTGATTATTTATTCCCATTTAAGTTATTAATAGTTTAATGTTAGCATGATGTATGATTTAGGTCACAAGGGGATGAGCGCTCCGGCCTTGGTTTTGGTGGAGTAGGATGCGCGTTATAATCCCTGCTATCCTTGTTCTTAGGCTACTTTCACACTAGCGTTCAGAGCGGGTCCGTCTGATGTCTGCTCAGACGGATCCACTCCTATAATGCAGACGTTTGTATCCGTTCAGAACGGATCCGTCTGCATTATAGTTTGAAAAAAATTCTAAGTCTGAAAGTAGCCTGAACGGATCCGTCCAGACTTTACATTGAAAGTCAATGGGGGACGGATCCGTTTGAAAATTGAGCCATATGGTGTCATCTTCAAACGGATCCGTCCCCGTTGACTTACATTGTAAGTCTGGACGGATCCGCTTGCCTCCGCACGGCCAGGCGGACACCCGAACGCTGCAAGCAGCGTACAGGTGTCCGCTTGCTGAGCGGAGGCTGAACGCCGCCAGACTGATGCATTCTGAGCGGATCCGCGTCCACTGAGAATGCATTAGGGCTGGACGGATGCGTTCGGGGCCGCTTGTGAGCCCCTTCAAACGGAGCTCACGAGCGGACACCCGAACGCAGGTGTGAAAGTAGCCTTAATTGTTGTAGTTTTGTTACTTTATTTTTGTCTGTTTTATTTATTTAACAATTATTTGTATTGTGTCCATTATTGTGGCCAGGTCTGCGCTGCTGTTTGGGACTTGGGGAGGGTGCGCGCTCTTGTCCTGGTTGTAAAGAGGGATGCGTGCCCCCGCTCATGCTGATGGAAGGTACAGCGCCGTTTCTCTGATGGAAGATGTGCGCTGCTTCTTTGACAGCGCTGTATTTCAAGTCAGGGGTAGCTTCTCTGCTCTAGGCAGGGAGTCAGGATTTCACATACGGTATATAGGTATAAGTGCCATGGGGTGCGTGGATCTTGGCACTTCAAATCATGAAAGGGCCCTGGGTGTACATGTCCACCAGGATATAACTGGTGTGGGATGGACACAGTAAAGTGGTACTTGTAGAAGTGTATGGATGGCTCAGATTCGGACTCGTGTATACTGATATGCATATTCAGTTATATACAAGTGTATATACACTGCTCAAAAAAATAAAGGGAACACAAAAATAACACGTCCTAGATCTGAATTAATAAAATATTCTTCTGAAATACTTTGTTCTTTACATAGTTGAATGTGCTGACAACAAAATCACACAAAAATAAAAAAATGGAAATCAAATTTTTCAACCCATGGAGGTCTGGATTTGGAGTCACACTCAAAATTAAAGTGGAAAAACACACTACAGGCTGATCCAACTTTGATGTAATGTCCTTAAAACAAGTCAAAATGAGGCTCAGTAGTGTGTGTGGCCTCCACGTGCCTGTATGACCTCCCTACAACGCCTGTGCATGCTCCTGATGAGGTGGCAGATGGTCTCCTGAGGGATCTCCTCCCAGACCTGGACTAAAGCATCTGCCAACTCCTGGACAGTCTGTGGTGGAACGTGACGTTGGTGGATAGAGCGAGACATGATGTCCCAGATGTGCTCAATTGGATTCAGGTCTGGGGAACGGGCGGGCCAGTCCATAGCATCAATGCCTTCGTCTTGCAGGAACTGCTGACACACTCCAGCCACATGAGGTCTAGCATTGTCTTGCATTAGGAGGAACCCAGGGCCAACCGCACCAGCATATGGTCTCACAAGGGGTCTGAGGATCTCATCTCGGTACCTAATGGCAGTCAGGCTACCTCTGGTGAGCACATGGAGGGCTGTGCGGCCCTCCAAAGAAATGCCACCCCACACCATTACTGACCCAATGCCAAACCGGTCATGCTGGAGGATGTTGCAGGCAGCAGAACGTTCTCCACGGCGTCTCCAGACTCTGTCACATGTGCTCAGTGTGAACCTGCTTTCATCTGTGAAGAGCACAGGGCGCCAGTGGCGAATTTGCCAATCTTGGTGTTCTCTGGCAAATGCCAAACGTCCTGCACGGTGTTGGGCTTTAAGTACAACCCCCACCTGTGGACATCGGGCCCTCATGGAGTCTGTTTCTGACCGTTTGAGCAGACACATGCACATTTGTGGCCTGCTGGAGGTCATTTTGCAGGGCTCTGGCAGTGCTCCTCCTTGCACAAAGGCGGAGGTAGCGGTCCTGCTGCTGGGTTGTTGGCCTCCTCCACGTCTCCTGATGTACTGGCCGGTCTCCTGGTAGCGCCTCCATGCTCTGGACACTACGCTGACAGACACAGCAAACCTTCTTGCCACAGCTCGCATTGATGTGCCATCCTGGATAAGCTGCACTACCTGAGCCACTTGTGTGGGTTGTAGACTCCGTCTCATGCTACCACTAGAGTGAAAGCACCGCCAGCATTCAAAAGTGACCAAAACATCAGCCAGGAAGCATAGGAACTGAGAAGTGGTCTGTGGTCACCACCCGCAGAACCACTCCTTTATTGGGGGTGTCTTGGTAATTGCCTATAATTTCCACCTGTTGTCTATCTCATTTGCACAACAGCATGTGAAATTGATTGTCACTCAGTGTTGCTTCCTAAGTGGAAAGTTTGATTTCACAGAAGTGTGATTGACTTGGAGTTACATTGTGTTGTTTAAGTGTTCCCTTTATTTTTTTGAGCAGTGTATATATATATATATATATATATATATATATATATATATATATACACACACACATACACACACACACATACATATGTGTGTGTTTTTGAAAGACTTGTATATGTGTGTATATATTATATATATATAAATAAAACTTGTATATAACTGGATATGCATATCAGTATACACGAGTCCGAATCTGAGCCATCCCACACCAGTTATATCCTGGTGGACATGTACACCCAGGGCCCTTTCATGATTTGAAGTGCCAAGATCCACGCACCCCACGGCACGATACCCATACATGTGAAATCCCGACTTCCATCACCGGAACTGCCTGCCGGATCCGGCAAAACGTATGCCAACTGATTGCATTTTAAGACTGATCAGGATCCTGATCCGTCTTACAAATGCATTGCAAGAACGGATCCATTTTGATTTTTTTTCACATTTTTTTCGGTCTGCGCATTCTGAATGCCGGATCCGGCACTAATACATTCCTATGGGAAAAAATGCCGGATCTGGCATTCAGGCAAGTGTTTTTTGGCCGGAGATAAAACCGTAGCATGCTGCGGATTTATCTTTTGCCTGATCAGTCAAAAAGACTGAACTGAAGACATCCTGAACGGAATGCTCTCCATTCAGAATGCATGGGGATAAAACTGATCAGTTCTTTTCTGATATAAAGCTTCTAGGACGGAACTCTATGCCGGAAAAGAAATATGCAAGTGTGAAAGTAGCCTAAGGGCTCTTTCACACTTGCGTTCTTGTCTTCCGGCATAGAGTTCCGTCGTCGGGGCTCTATGCCGGAAGAATCCTGATCAGGATTATCCTAATGCATTCTGAATGGAGAGAAATCCGTTCAGGATGCATCAGGATGTCTTCAGTTCCGGAACGGAACGTTTTTTGGCCGGAGAAAATACCGCAGCATGCTGCGCTTTTTGCTCCGGCCAAAAATCCGGAACACTTGCCGCAAGGCCGGATCCGGAATTAATGCCCATTGAAAGGCATTGATCCGAATCCGGCCTTAAGCTAAACGTCGTTTCGGCGCATTGCCGCATCCGACATTTAGCTTTTTCAGAGTGGTGACCAGGGCTGCCGGGACGCTAAAGTCCTGGCAGCCATGGTTAAGTGTAGTGGGGAGCGGGGAGCAGTGTACTTACCGTCCGTGCGGCTCCCCGGGCGCTCCAGAGTGACGTCAGGGCGCCCCAAGCTCATGGATCATGTGATCACATGGATCACGTCATCCATGCGCATGGGGCGCTCTGACGTCATTCTGGAGCGCCCGGGGAGCCGCACGGACTGTAAGTATACTGCTCCCCCGCTCCCCGCTCGTACTATGGCAACCAGGACTTTAATAGCGTCCTGGGTGCCATAGTAACACTGAACGCATTTGGAAGACGGTTCCGTCTTCAAATGCTTTCAGTACACTTGCGTTTTTCCGGATCCGGAGTGTAATTCCGGCAAGTGGAGTACACGCCGGATCCGGACAACGCAAGTGTGAAAGAGGCCTTAGGAGTGGAAAGGAGAATGACCAAAGATGGAACATTTTTGCAAAAAGTCAGTAAACTAACATTTGGTATAAAGCTAGAAAAGTGTGTGTAGCCCTGCACCAAACTTATCAGCCAGTCTGAGCCACTGTGAAATTTGGCTATATTCAGGATGTTCACACGGCTGAAATCTGCCACTGTTTCTGCAGCAGAAATGGTACTTTTCAAATCGCTACAACAAGCACTTGAAGAACAGGTTATGACACCGGCTACATTTTCAGTAGCATTTTGAATCTGGTAGTCTGATCTGACGGGCTATGCTGGCTGGGCAAAAAAAAGCTGCATGGAGCAGTATTTATCTGGCCATAAGCTGACATTTAGACCCCATTTACAGAACCATGTTTTCTGCCGTAGATTTTAGCTGTGTGAACTACTTTACTTTGTTAGACTGCATGGTCTAAATATTAAACAGAATTGGTAAAACTGCCCCATAATGTAACACAGTTGGGGAGATTTATCAAAACTGGTGCAAAGGAAAAAGTGCCTTAGTTGCCTATGGCAACCAATAAGATGCCACTTTTTTATTTTTTCAGAGTTCCTTTGGGAAATGAAAGGCGGAATCTGGTTGCTATGAGTGAACCAGCTTTTCTTTACACCTGTTCTGATAAATCTAACCCAGAGTTGATTAACTCCAGTCCTCAGGGCCCACCTACTGGTCATGACTGCAGAAAAGCCCACCTGTGGTAGCAGCTAGAGCCATGGGCCTGGTCTGGTTTGAAAACTGGCTTTCATATAAGACCAACATCAGCAGGCGATATCACTGTTTATTCCGGATTCAATTTCTGAGGTAAAACTGTGTCTTTACTTTCACTTACCTGCTTCCTGGTTTCTAACTGTGATAACTTCCCATGTAGTGAAGATAATGCTGTAATTCTGGTATTGTTTAAAAGCCTGGGATGTCAGCTTTCAAACAATACAAAGTTCCTATCTCCAGTGATCTAAGCAGCCAAAACAACAACTAATACCACAAAATAAAAATCTGTTATGACTGCTGGAACACAAGGGGGAAAAGGTTACTGGTCCTTAAGTCTAAAATGAATTATGTCACAGTCTGCAAAACACGGATACTGGCTGTGTGTGTTCTGCATTTTGCAGAATGGAAGGTCTGGCCCTCAATAGACCAGTCCTAGTCTTATCTGTAATACGGACAAGAATAGGACATGTTCAAAAAATACTAATAATTCTGTATAAATTTTTTTTTTTTTACAATGCAATAACATTTTTGGGATGGTTTTTCCAATTTTAATGTAACTTATGATAAGAACAATGGCAGCCTATCGGGTTATTCACAAGGGCAGTAATGGGCATAAGAAAGGTAATCTTCTATTCTGTGCATTTTCAATGATCAACAACCTCATACAATTGAAGGGGACTGTTAAGATCAGTTTCTCAGAAAGTCATCAATGCAAAAGGACTTTTTTTTTTCTTCTTTCCCACTGTCAAGTGACTGTAACATTAAGTGTTCTTACATGGCAAGACCACTTACTGTTATCTCCCATATATTTTCTTATTATTATAGCCAAATTTACCACCTGAACTCCTCCAACAGTTTTAACACTACATAGACAGTAAGATACCGAAACGTGCGGATTGTTCCAGATTGGTGTGCTATTACTTTGTGGAACGTTTCGCCGAATGGCTCACGAAATATCAGCGTTTTTGTGGCGAAATTGGTCCCATAGGAATGAATGGCGGAATGTTCAAAACTAGAGTGGGAGCTGACAAAAGCTAGAGTGTGAGCTGAAAAATCAGGATATGATTTCTAAACTGCCACCACCCTCATTTTCAAGCCCACCTACACAAATATTATATCAAAACGTTCAGCTATCACTGCTGCCACAAAAAATGTCCACGGCTAAGCCATAGTCCTGATAGTTTCCACAATATGACCTTTTGTTTACAACTCACGCCGCCCATTGACATTCATTGAAACTCCACTCTAGCCAACTCAAATTTGAAGGGCAATTTCTAAACTGCGACTGTGCCTTCATTGTTAATATTTCAGATACATACTATGCATCAAAATGTAGGTCTGGGTCTTGTGATTCTCACAATATAAAGCTCTTCACTGTACAATTTATAATTTTTAAACTACAACTGTTTGAAGATGGCAACCGCCAGTGAAGTGAGCAAGTTGGAGCAGTTTGTTTTTAACCGCTCTTCTCTGCCCTTGCTGTAGAGTGATTGCCATAGGAACCCAGGTGTGTGAGCAGCCGAGTGACAAAAGCTAGAGCCTGAGCTGAAAAATCAGAACATGATTTCTAAACTGCCACCACTCCCTCATTTTCAAGCCCACCTACACAAATCGGCTGCTAATGTTTTTATAAATGTATGTTTTAATGTAACTGTGAAGCACTTTGGGCAACAACATTGCAATGAAATGTTCTATATAAATAAATAAAAGTTGAAATGCATTTCTCACTCTATCAAGCTTGCCATATGCACTTTTTAAATTTGATCAATTGGTTAGTGTAATGTTTACCATCTTTACTCACTCCAAACACTCCACAGTTACTCTACCCACTTCAACCTTTCCACAGTTACTCCAGCCACTCCAACCACACAACCGTTACTCCGCCCACTCCAGTTGTAGACTACTGGTGGAGGCAAGAACACTTCACACAATTTCCCCAGAAATTGTAGCTTTTCTAGTTAACTATAGAATTAACTCCCATGAAATTGAATGGAGAGAACCTCTCCATTATCAGTGGTCATGAGCTGTCTTGTTCTCAAGATCAGTGCAGGCTCCACACCTATCTCCCAGTGCAGGGAGTGACCAGCAGGTGGCTCCTGTGAGTGCTGGTGTATTGAGCCGAGACCCCAAAGCTTATAAATCCAATTGGGCTGTAAATTGCATCTTCCAGCGACGCTCCTTGTTCTCGTGTTGCGGTGATAGATGTATTCATTTTCATGCTGAAAAAATGCAGATGGTGGCAATATAATAACTTGTGGTATGAATAAACTGCTCCTCCTCAAATTCTCTGCCCCCACCAAGATTATATCTGTATAACAGTGTACAGAGTGAAACATTTAGTCACCTCCAGAGCAGTTCTGCAAGGGCTCTTACTATAACATCCTCTGCTCTGTACAGACCAGCGGGGTAAGAAGTTCTGCCCTGAGGAGCTACACAATTATCACAGCAGAACGTGCTCTGTACAGACCAGCGGGGTAAGAAGTTCTGCCCTGAGGAGCTACACCGTTATCACAGTATGGAGTATGCTGAACGACACTGTGGGAATCCTGCTAGCTCTGGAGGGTGATGTGATAAACAGCAGAATCTTTATGCAGCTTTGGATGTGACTGGAGTAAGAAAAGAAATGGCTCGAGATCAGTACTTTATATAATCGATTTAACCCTAAGGCATTATTCCAGTGTTTATCTCATTCCCAACATTATAAATGATTAACATACTTGTCCAGCACCTAATAAAGCTCATTATAGTGCAGCGTCCCTGGTGGTAGGGCTCCATCTGGTAGGACGCAGACCCTTATGATGGAGGTTTGAAGAAACCGATCCTCCTGAAGTACCTGACGAGTAAGGGAACAGACACGACTGTGATGCTGATCCGCACGGGTGCAAACAGTTTATGAACAGCGTATGCCAACACAAAGGTGCTGGTGCCTGCCGCCAGCTTAGACTGAACCACAGCTTCACTGAAGCCGACTGTAAGAAGCAGGGAGGGGACGTCCAGGCCGCTGTGGAGGAAGAAACAGGGGTGAAAACTCAGACAAGACACACACAAAATAATCTTCAAATTGGGAAAGCTGACAACTAACACAGCGACCAATACAACTCCTACGGAGGTTGCCAGCCAGCTTTTCTGTATGGAAGCTTTGATTAAAGACACAATAAGGGACTCTGGGGAAATTGGGCGATAACCAATACACCTCCATCTGCTTACCTAGAGCAGCATATCTGCCTGGTTATATGGAGAATGCGATGTTTCATTACATAACTAATAGTGACCAATATAGCCGTGAATGCATTCCCCACCGCAGCTAGCACTCAGCTTTTCTAGAATCCTGAACGGCTTATATGTGCCACCGGGTTACGCAGTGACATGTGAATTCAGAATCAATTCTAAGGCCAAGTGACTGTGTATATGTCACCCAGCTTTCCTCAAACCCTGAGCAGGAAATCTGGAACAATACTGGAGCAAATCATAACTCTGAAAACCCTCTAACAGTTGTCACTCAGCTTTACCAAAGTCCAAAATGGCAAATCCACATAAAGAGTAGACATCGAAAGATTTACCAGATTGTGACTCAGGACTAGGAACACTAGGTGACAATATGGCTGCTACTATAATTCACACATGAAGTAATTCAGCTTTCCTAGCCTGTCAATCAGTAATATTCCAGAAAAGCTGGGTGATGGTCAATATGGCCGCCTGTATGGTGATTACATAAGGAGTTCTACAATTGTTGTAGACCAGCCCAGAGGACTGGTCCAGGTACCTAGACAGGTTTCCTAGACTTCAGAACAGTAAATTATGTAGTAGAGTATGTATGTAGAGTAGGGTTTCTCAATTGGGGTACGTGCCTCTGTGCCAGGAGTTACACCAGAAGTTTAAAAAATAAAAGTCTACCACTGCTCTACTGTCCAGTAACATTTCATTTCTCGCAGAGTAAGCACGTCAACTCTTAATGCTCGCCTCTGCGGCTTGTGTCCAGCTGCTGGAAGGCTGTGCTGCTCTGCCCCTAGGCATAAATGTCCATGCGGTGGTCCAAAGGTTTGTGTCAGGAGCGCACATCTTTGTGTGAGGGACAGATGAGAGACCCCTGTGGAGGGATAAAGGAGGCTGGGACAAGTGTCCAGTCCTGTCACCTGAGGCCAGTATAAGTGAATACCTCTACCTGGTACTATAGTGATGCTGCACAGAATGGTATCAAGCCAATATTCTTCTCGGTTATAGTTTCCTAGAACATTACAGACCAGTATTCGTGCGCTTCTGGCCTCCACTACTGGTCTGCATTGGGAAAGTTATACTGAAGAATATTGGCTTAGTAATGTGTGGCATCACTATGGTTCCAGGTAGAGGCAGTGGCCTCAGGTGACACCTTTCCTAGCTATGGCCCTCACAGGGAGTGTGCCACAGTGCGCCTTATTCATTCTGCCTCATAGTGATGGAGTCAATCGGATCATCTCATCAACCAGAGTTCTTCACCTGCGAGGGGCTGTCCCGCTGGTGAAAAAGCTCCCCCCTGTCGCTTGATAGGCATAGCTGGACACCTGACTATCTCTTGCCTGCGCAAGCACTGCTTCCACTACTACAGCAGCAACTGTGCATGCTCAGAGACACTTCCAGAGAGCAGTGTATGAACAGTCGATCCTCCAGAAGCAAAGCCTCTGCACTTGCGCTGCTACTCAGAAGAGCGGCGCAGGCAAGAGATTATCAGGGCCGGGCGAGATGTCCAGCTCGGTCAATGAAGCGGCAGGAGGAGCTTCCTTACCAGAAGGGACAGCGCCTCGCAGGTGAAGAAGTCTGGTTGATGAGACGAATCACTTGTAAGGATAGATTCGAACATCCAAAATTCTTGGGGGGGGGGCGTAACTCATCATCTCTTACAATAATCCTCACATTGGATGTTCACACAATACATAAATGTGCTTCACGGCCATACTTCACTGGCTTAACCCATTCCTGACATGGCGATTTTCTTTTTCTTTAACTTCTTGCCTTCCCAAGGCCATAACTTTTTTATTTTTCCATTCACATAGCCATATGAGGGCTTGTTTTCACGGGACTAAGTTGTACTTTCTAATGGCATCATTTAACAAGGCGGTAAAACTGACCCGTTACCTTCATTCTCTGGGTCAGTACGATTAATTTATATTGTTTTGCTTGTATGTGTTTTAATACTTAAAAAAAAAATCTAAACTTTTGTAAATATTTATTTTTTACTTTTCATCGCCATATTGTGACGATGATGAGTTTTTTTTATAGTTATGTCTATGGCGCTGAGGGCTCATCGGTAGATCTGTAATTTTCAGTGATACCATTTTGAACTGTGAGTGAAAAAACTGTGAATCTGCCATTTTGATATTTTCTGGGTCTCCTAGGCAACCTGTTAGTGTGTACACTTACAGGCAATGCATTACAATACAGATGTATTGTAATGCATTGCAGAGGGGATCAGACCCCCAAAAGTGAACATCAGAAATAAAGTAAATCAAAAAAATTAAGTAGGTATCGTCGCCTCCATAATAACCGGCTCTATAAATATATCACATGATCCACACTGTCCGATAAATACCATAAAAAAATAAAAATAAAAACGGTGTAAAAAAAAGCCATTTTTGTCACCTTACATCACAAAAAGTGCAACACCAAGTGATCAAAAAGGTGTATGCCCCCCAAAATAGTACCAATCTAACAGTCACCTCATCCCGCAAAAAATGAGCCCCTACCTAAGACAATCGCCCAAAAAATAAAAAAAACTATGGCTCAGAATATAGAGACACAAACATTTTTTTGTTTAAAAAATGGTGGTATTGTGTCAAAAAAAGTCATATGCACCCTAAAATAGTGCCAATCAAACAGTCATCTCATCCCGCAAAAATCATACCCTAACTAAGATAATCGCCCAAAAACTGAAAAAACTATGGCTCTCAAAATATGGAGACACTAAAACATGATTATTTTTTTTGTTTCAAAAATGAAATCATTGTGTAAAACTTACATAAAAAAACAAAACAAAAAAAACCACATATTAGGTATTGCCGCGTCCGTAATAACCTAATAACCTGCTCTATAAAAATATCACATTACCTAACCCCTCAGGTGAATACTGTAAAAAAAAAAAAAGGGTAAAAAAAGCCATTTTTTTTCACCTTACATCACAAAAAGTGTAATAGCAAACGATCAAAAACTCATATGCACCACAAAATAGTACCAATCAAACTGTCATCTCATCCCGAAAAAACATGAGCCCCTACACAAGACACTCGCCCAAAAAAATAAATAAAAACTATGGCTTTCAGAATGTGGTGTAGACTAAAAAAATCTTTTTTTTTTTTTTTTTTTAAATGCTTTGTTATGTAAAACTGAAACAAACAACCAAAAAAAGTAGTCATATTTGGTATTGTCGTGTCCGTGACAATCTGCTCTACAAAAATACCACATGATCTAACCTGTCAGATGAATGTTGTAAATAACAAAAAATATAAACTATTTCTTGTTACCTTGCCTCACAAAAAGTGTAATATAGAGCAACCAAAAATCATATGTACCCTAAAATAGTACCAACAAAACTGCCACCTTATCCCGTAGTTTCCAAAATGGGGTCACTTTTTTGGAGTTTCTACTCTAGGGGTGCATCAGGGGGGCTTCAAATGGGACATGGTGTCAAAAAACCAGTCCAGCAAAATCTGCCTTCCAAAAACCGTATGGCGTTCCTTTCCTTCTGCGCCCTGCCGTGTGCCCGTACAGCAGTTTACGACCACATATGGGGTGTTTCTGTAAACTACAGAATCAGGGCCATAAATATTGAGTTTTGTTTGGCTGTTAACCCTTGCTTTGTAACTGGAAAAATGGATTAAAATGGAAAATCTGCCAAAAAAGTAAAATTTTAAAATATTATCTCTATTTTCCATTAATTCTTGTGGAACAGCTAAAGGTTTAAAAAAGTTTGTAAAATAACTTTTAAATACCTTGAGGGGTGTAGTTTGTAAAATCGGGTCATTTTTGGGTTTATATTCTGTAAGCCTCACAAAGTGGCTTCAGACCTGAATCGGTCCTGAAAAAATGGGTTTTAGAAATTTTCTGAAAATTTTAAGATTTGCTTCTAAACTTCTAGGCCTTCTAACGTCCCCAAAAAATAAAATGGCATTCACAAAATGATCCAAACATGAAGTAGACATGTGGGCAATGTAAAGTAATAACTATTTTTGGAGGTATTACTATCTATTATAAAAGTAGAGAAATTGAAATTTGTAAATTTTTCCATATTTTTGGTAAATTTTGAATTTTTTTATAAAGTTTTTTGACTCAATTTTACCACTGTCATGAAGTACAATATGTGACTAGAAACCAATCTCAGAATGGCCTGGTTAAGTAAAAGCGTTTTAAAGTTATCACCACATGAAGTGGCACTGGTCAGATTTGCAAAAAATGGCCTGGTCCTTAAGGGGTTAAAGCTGACCTGCAGCAGTGAAGAAAAATGGCTGGGTTGTTATGGAAACCTGATGTAAAACTGTGTGTATGTGGAGACTAAGGGCCTGTCAGCTTCTATTGGCTGATAAGGGACATGTGACCGTGTGTATGGCAGTTGGGATATGAAGAGAAAGATCTTCAGGCTTTTATTGGCTAATGTAGGTCATGTGATGTGCCATATTTGCATTTTTTGGGAATATCTCAGGAACGGTACGTGCTAGAGAGCCGAGACCCGGTCTAAAACCTTCCCGGACACCTGATGTACCTGCGACGGTGCGGATTCCTTTAGCGGACATACACACACTCAGCTTTATATATTAGATAATGCAGGCGTTTTGGGACGCGGCAATGCCTATGAGCTTTATTTTATTTTTTATTCTAGGGAAAGTGTGTGTGGCATGCTACATGTACCACTTTTCTCTTTCCCCCTCATCTAAGGGCAAGACATGACACACTCCATCCACTAACGAACGTGTGCCGACCGGGCCCGTACTGTGGACAGCAAACTGCGGTCTGCAATGCACGGACACTGACTGCAGGGCCGCCGTATGCAGACGCAGGACCCATTCACTTGAACGGGGTCCGCAATCTGCATGCACTACTTTTTTGCGGTGTGGTGGCATGGACAGAAAACACACTCCGTAGTGCTTCCGATCCGTGCCTCTGTTCCGCACCGCACAGCATCTCCCAGATTGCGGACCAATTCAAGTGAATGGGTCCATGATATGATGTGCACACGGCAGGTGCCAGTATATTGTAGACCCGCTGTTTGCAGGCCGCAATACGGGCAAGGGCTGTGTGAAGGAGCCCTAACTCTGCTGAATCTTCTTGTCACTAGGGGGCACTTGGTGTGAACAAGGTTGGGATACTGCTGTAGAGCATAACTGGGCAGACTTGCCATTCAGTTGTCTAGGAAAGCTGGGTGACAGCTCCAATGGCGGCCACACTGGTTGGCACCCATCTTCCACGGAAACAGAAAGAACCAAGAAACAGGCAAATAGAACTTCCAACTGGAGGCCTTCCTCTTCAGAAACTAGAATACGTCCTTCATGTCCAGGCCTAAGATGGCGCAGAACAGCCCACTCACCTGGAGACCAGGGCATAGAAGATTCCCAGAGACACCAGTGAAATCCCAACGTGGAACGCCACAGCGACTCCTCCGTATTCCTTGAAGACTCGCTTCAGCTGCTGCGTCTTGCTTGGCTTCTGCCCATCGTTATCCGTGGAAATGCCAGTCGGTTCACCAGAGCCCTATGGAGAAAGCAGAGAACAGTGACCCCATCAGAGCGTCCTTCTGCTTCCAATATAACACTGGTAGATGTCAGCCGCCATTTAGGGCATGGGGCACGGCTGGATTCCTAGCAACTCCCGCGGATCCCATTCACTTCTATGGGATCACCGCTACTCAGCGATCCTGGCCGCGACAGGTGTCACATGACCAGTGTCGCCCTTGACTAATAATCAGATGGATGAAATAAACCCAGGGTCTCCCTTTTATCCCTTGTCAGAGGTTCCTCACCTAATCTCATCAACCCCTGGACTTACTGGGGCCCTCACATAACCCTTTGTTATCCTACTGCCCAGGGCCTCTCACTAATCCCATTATCCCCATCCTGTCAGGAGCCCCTCTCATAACACTCTTGTTGGGGCTCCTTACTAAGTTCCTGTATGGGGCCCATCACATAACCGCCTGTGTCCTCCTGTATGGGGCCCATCACATAACCGCCTGTGTCCTCCTGTATGGGGCCCATCACATAACCGCCTGTGTCCTCCTGTATGGGGCCCATCACATAACCGCCTGTGTCCTCCTGTATGGGGCCCATCACATACCCCCCCCCCCCAGTGTCCTTCTCTCAGGGGCCCATCACATTACTCCCTGTGTCCTCCTGTCAAAGAGCCCATCACATAACCCCCTGTGTCCTCCTGTATGGGGCCCATCACATAACCCCTTAGTGTTCTCCTGTCAGGGGCCCATTACATTACCCCCTAGTGTCCTCCTGTCAGGGGCCCATTACATAACCCCCCTAGTGTCCTCCTGTCAGGGGCCCATCACATTACCCCCTAGTGTCCTCCTGTCAGGGGCCCATCACATTACCCCCTAGTGTCCTCCTGTCAGGGGCCCCTCTCTGTGGTCAGTCACGTTCAGCCGGCTGCTGATGAGGTGTCACATACAGACCTGGGATGAATATGGCCGGGCAGTCATCGCTGTGAGCACCGGCGGTAAGCGGGGAGCAGTAGGCCGCACGGCCCCGACCTCTCGTACACAGTGCAGCCGAACAGCCCCCGCACACAGGCCGCGGAGAGCAGGCCGCAGCACCGGCCCCCGGCGGAGGAGCAGTCCCGGGAGAAGCAGCATCATAACTACCGACAACCTCAACTCTCCATACAGGCGGGACACAGCGCCGAGCACGGGCCTTATCACCGCCGCCCAGAGGCACAGCGCCGTCCTCCCGCCCCGTGCTCACTGCTGATAGCAGCTTATGTAATGGTGGAAGCTGCAGGATTGCATCATATTATTCTTATCAGTGCACATTTTACAGTATTAATCATATGTGAGGACAGTTGTGTCACACCCAGAGCCCCCCCTCAATTAGGAGGACATTCACACTGTACTCTCCTGGATGCAGAACTTTTCTCATTCTCCCTATTGAATGATCTCAAAGCCTCTGAAACGCATCTCACAGGGTTAATATATTGTGTTCCTGGCAGCTGTGGTGGCCCTGATGTCCTGTCTTTGGGTATGAGCGCACTTACAGGGACATGGCGCTCCGAGAATGGTAGATGGCCATTGACCACCAGATGGATTGTGATCTCTGTGGCTGAGGGAGAGGATGGTCACAGCCTTGGTGGTCTGGGATAGTGAAGGGGTTAATGTCAGCATCTCATCAGAATGATAGGGGTTCAGGAAATAGGTCATCAGTATCTGATCGGTGGGGGTCCCACACCAAGGACCCCCACCGATCAGCTGTTTGGGAAAGCACCAGTACTTGCAGTAGCACTGCAGGGTTTTCCAGCTTTTCCTAGGACTCAGGCCATTGACCATGCGTTCATCGGTCACGTGGTTAGGCGCAGCTCAGTGAATGGCGCTGAGCGTGATACCAAGCACATCCGCTATACAATGTACTGCACTGTGCTTGGTAAGCAGGGAGAAGGCAGTGGTGCTACTGCCTTCACAAACAGCTGATCGGCAGGGGTTCTGGGTGTAAGACCCCTACCGATCAGATACTGATGACCTATCTAGAGGATAGGTCATCAGTAAAAAAAGGAAAAAAAAAAACATTTGGAAAACCCCTTTAATCACCTCAGCTCCCCTAGCTTAAACCCCCTTAATGACCAGACCACTTTTTACAATTCTGCACTACACTACTTTCACCGTTTATTGCTCGGTCATACAACTTACCACCCAAATGAATTTTACCTCCTTTTCTTCTCACTAATAGAGATTTCATTTGGTGGTATTTCATTGCTGCTGACATTTTTACTTTTTTTTTATATTAATCGAAATTGACCAAAATTTTTGCAAAAAAATGAAATTTTTCACTTTCTGTTGTAAAATTTTTCAAATATAACTACATTTCTATATACATTTTTCTCTAAATTTATTGTTCTACATGTCTTTGATAAAAAAAATGCAATAAGTGTATATTTATTGGTTTGGGTAAAAGTTATAGCGTTAACAAACTATGGTGCAAAAATGTGAACTTGCACTTTGACTTTCTGAGCACCTGTCATGTTTCCTGAGGTTCTACAATGCCCAGACAGTAGAAACACCCCACAAATGACCCCATTTCGGAAAGTAGACACCCTAAGGTGAATGGGCATAGTGAGTTCATGGAAGTTTTTATTTTTTGTCACAAGTTAGCGGAAAATGATTATTTTATTTTTATATTTTTTCATACATAGTCTCATATTCCACTAACTTGTGACAAAAAACAAAATTTTACATGAACTCACCATACCCCTCACGGAATAACTTGGGGTGTCTTCTTTCTAAAATGGGGTCACTTGTGGGGTATTTAAGTAGTTTGGAATCCAAATGCGTAAAAAATGCCCTGTGAAATCGTAAAGATTCTCATTGTAATTTGGGCCCCTTTACGCACCTAGGCTGCAAAAAAGTGTCACACATGTGGTATCGCCGTACTCAGGAGAAGTTGGGCAATGTGTTTTGAGGTGTATTTTTACATATACCTATGCTGGGTGAGATAAATATCTCTGTAAAAGACAACTTTTCCCATTTTTTTATACAAAGTTGTCATTTTACAGAGATATTTCTCACACACAGTATGGGTATATGTAAAAAGACACCCCAAAACACATTGCCCTACTTCTCCGGGGTACGGCGATACCACATGTGTGACACTTTTTTGCAGCTTAGGTGGGCAAAGGGGCCCACATTCCAATGAGAATCTTTAGAATTTCACAGGGCATTTTTAGACATTTGGATTCCAAACTACGGTACTTCTCACGCTTTAGGTCCCCTAAAATGCCAGGGCAGTATAAATACCCCACAAGTAACCCCATTTTGGAAAGAAGACACCCCAAGGTATTTCGTGAGGGGCATGGCGAGTTCCTAGAATATTTTTTTTTGGCACAAGTTAGCGGAAAATTATTATTATTTTTTTTTTTTCTCTTACAAGTCTCATATTCCACTAACTTGTGGAATATGAGACTTTTAGGGGACCTAAAGCGTGAGAAGAAGTCTGGAATATAAATGTGTTTTACGCATTTGGATTCCGTGAGGGGTATGGTGAGTTCATGTGAGATTTTATTTTTTGTCACAAGTTAGTGGAATATGAGACTTTGTAAGAAAAAAAAAAAAAAACAAAACCAAAAAAAAACAATTTCCGCTAACTTGTGGCAAAAAAAAAATCTTCTATGAACCCGCCATGCCCCTCAAAAGTGATCTTTATAGCGCCGCAGCGATTTTACAGTGTTTTTGCAGTGATCAGAAAAAAAAATAATTCTGTCACTGCGGTGGGGCGGACTGAACGCAAGTGTGCGCACAAGATCAGGCCTGATCGGGCGAACACTGCGTTTTTTGTAGAGCCTATAGAACATGTCCTATTCTTGTCCGCAATTGCGGACAAGAAAAGGCATTTTCTATATAGTTCTGGCAATGTGCAGATCCGCAAAATGCGGAAAGCACATTGCCGGTGTCCATATTTTGCGGATCCGCGGTGTCCGTCTGAATGGAGCCTTACAGAGGGGTGATCAATGACAGGGGGGTGATCAGGGAGTCTATATGGGGTGATCAGGGGTTAATAAGTGACAGGGGGGGGTGTAGTGTAGTGTGCTGATTGGTGCTACTTTACAGAGCTGCCTGTGTCCTCTGGTGGTCGATCCAAGCAAAAGGGACCACCAGAGGACCAGGTAGCAGGTATATCAGACGCTGTTATCAAAACAGCGTCTGATATACCTTTCAGGGGTTAAAAAAAATCGCATCTACAGCCTGCCAGCGAATGATCGCCGCTGGCAGGCTGTAGATCAGCTTGTTTAACTTCCGATCCTGTGAACGCGCGCGCCTGTGTGCGCGTGTTCACAGGAAATCTCGCGTTACGCGAGATGACGCGCCGATGTGTCCAAGAGGAATAACCCGACCGCCCGCAGGACGCATCCCTGCGTTAGGCGGTCGGGAGGTGGTTAAGGAAGGAAGCCATCTGGGAGTTTTGACCTCCTTGATTTTAAGCCCCTCCCCCACAATAAGAGTGTGCTCAGTCTGATAGTATGATAGGATCCCGAAATTATATAGAGGGATCCTCATGGGATTATAATCATCCCATTAGCTTTTACATAGTTTTGTGGCGGGAAAATTTCCCGCCTAAAGTGTGTATGGGTTAGCTAAAAATAGATGGTTGCTGGGGGTCTGGGGCAGAGGTCAATCATTGGGTCAGTAAGTGACCTATGGGGTAGTGTTGCTGGGCAGGGAAGCCAGAAATGCCCAGCAACAGTTAGGACATTGGTGGGATAGTTTCAAGGCCCCCCCGGGTTAGGGCTATATAGTAGCTGTAGCGGGCAGTGTTAGGCTGTCATCCCCGCCCGCCCTTCCCTGTTGAAAGTTTGTGTTGATTGTCACGGCTGCTTTATTAGAAGGAGGGTGTAAAGTCGCTCACTGAAATGGTGAGCGGACGAGTTAAGTCTGAAGTTTAGGCCGAGCTTATGGCTGGTCTAATTATTGTTTATGAAGTTATTGGTATATATATTGATACAGTTTAATTTTGGATTAAGTTAATCTTTAATAAAGCTGGCCGTGGCCTAATTTATTCCACGTATTATTTATTTATAGAGTTGAATATGTGTAAGTAATTTTATGGTACATTCATATGATTTATAATCCCATGAGGGGTTCTCCCTACTCTTAGGTGTAACTCATTTTTAACCATCATCTTAATCTGCATAATACAGGCTGTATATGTTCTAACATATGTTTTGGTGATTGGCTTTCTTTGTTGTAGGGATATATCCTGAGATCTTTCATACACACATCTTATCCTCAAATAATCACACCAAGCCTTATCCCCTCACAGTGCCCCCTATAACAGCCAAAGAGTACTGAACGCAAGCACAATGCCCCCTATTACAGCCAAAGTGTACTGAACACAAGCACAGTGCCCCACAACGCCAGTGCCCTCTATTACAGCTAAAGAGGACTGGACATAAGTACAGTGCCCCAATTACAGCCAAAGAGTACTGAACACAAGCACAGTGCCCCACCACCGTAGCGTCTCCTATTACAGCCAGAGTACTGAATACAAGCACAATGCCCCCTATTACAGCCAAAGTATTCTGACCACAAGAACAGCGCCCCACCACCTCAGTACCCCCTATTACAGCCAAAGTGTACTGAACACAATCACAGTGCCCCACCAACACTATGACCCCTATTAAGGCCAAAGAGTACTGAACATAGCAATGTGCCCCTATTATAGCCAAATAGTACTGGACATAAGCACAGTGCCCCACCACCACATTGCCCTCTATTACAGCCAAAGAGTACTGGAAATAAGCACACTGCCCCTATTACCGCCAAAGAGTACTGAACACAAGCACAGTGCCCCACCACCACAGCGTCCCCTGTTACAGCCAGAGTACAAAAAACAAGCACAATGCCCCCTATTACAGCCAAAGTGTAATGAACACAAGCACAGTGCCCGACCCTATTACAGCCAAAGAATACTGAGCATAGGCAGAGTGCCCCACCACCACAGCTTCCCCTATTACAGCTAGGGTACTGAATACAAGCACAATGCCCCCTATTACAGCCAAAAAGTACTGAACATAAGCACAGTGCCCGACCACCACAGTGCCCCCGATTACAGCCAAAGAGTACTGAACACAAGCATAGTGCCCACTATTACAGCCGAGGAGTACTGAACACAAGCACAGTGCTCCACCACCACAGTGCCCCCGATTACAGCCAAAAAGTACTGAACACAAGCATAGTGCCCACTATTACAGCTGAGGAGTCTTGAACACAAGCACAGTGCCCCACCACCACAGCGTCGCACAGCGTCCCCTATTACAGCCAAAGTACTGAATATAAGCACAGTGCCCCCTATTACAGCCAAAGTACTGAATACAAGCACTATACCCCCTATTACAGCGAAAGAGTACTGAACACAAGCACAGCGCCCCACCACCACAGTGCCATCTATCACAGAAAAAGAGTACTGGACATAAGCACAGTGCCCACTATTACAGCCAAATTGTACTGAATGAAAGCACAGTACCCCACCACCACAGTGCCCTCTATTACATCTAAAGTGTACTGGACATAAGCACAGTGCCCCTATTACAGCCAAAGAGTACTGAACACAAACACAGTGCCCCACCACCACAGCGTCCCCTGTTACAGCCAGAGTACTGAATACAAGCACAATGCCCCCTATTACAGCCAAAGAGTACTGAACACAAACACAAAGCCCCACCACCACAGTGCCCCCTATTACAGCCAAAGAGAACTGAGCATAGGCAGAGTGCCCCACGACCACAGCGTCCCCTATTACAACCAGAGTACTGAATACAAGCACAATGCCCCCTATTACAGCCAAAGTGTACTGAAAACAAGCACAGTGCCCCACCCCCACAGTGCCCCCGATTACAGCCAAAGAGTACTAAACACAAGCATAGTGCCCACTTTTACAGCCGAGGAGTCCTGAACACAAGCACAGTGCCCCATATTACAGCCAAAGTTTACTGAACACAAGCACAGTGCCCCACCACCACAGTGCTCTCTATTACAGCCAAAGCGTACTGGACATAAGCACATCGCCCACTATTACAGCCAAAGTTTACTGAACACAAGCACAGTGCCCCACCCCCACAGTGCCCTCTATTACAGCCAAAGAGTACTGAACACAAGCATAGTGCCCACTTTTACAGCCAAGGAGTCCTGAACACAAGCACAGTGCCCCATACTACAGCCAAAGTTTACTGAACACAAGCACAGTGCCCCATACTACAGCCAAAGTTTACTGAACACAAGCACAGTGCCCCCGATTACAGCCAAAGAGTATTGGACATAAGCAGCAGAGTGCCCCACCACCACCACCACCTCAGTGCTCCCTATTACAGCCAAAGAGTACTGAATACAAGCATAGTACCTCCTATTATAGCCAAAAAGTACTGGACATAAGCAGAGTAACCCACCACCACAGCCACAGTTCCCCTATTTGATAAGCAGACAGCACACTTATATCATACATCATCTGTTATGTGATTTTATGAGTATGTCATATGTTCCATTGTATAATATTGTACTGAGTCTTATAATGGAGGCTGTATGGTTCCAAGACGTCTTGGATAGTCTGTCGTAGGATAAGCATCCTCTGTTGTAATCCAATTACCCTCTGCCGGTCAGAAGCTAGCACCAGGTGGTGAGTTAACTTGGTTCTTTGGAACCGGTAATAAGGTATGCCCTGTTCTTCACACTCAATCCCATATAAATTTACGAGGTGAAGAGAAAAGAAACAGAAGAGGTACTCTATGGTGAAGTACTGCGGGACAAAATACTTGGAACAAAGAGCTGACAGGCACTCACTGAGGGGTGAGCCACCTCCTTCCTCAGATACCTGAGAAATTCACGAATCAACCAGACACTGTGTCACAATTCAAAGCATGTCGTCTGTAGTCTGCTGGGCTACATACTGAATATATCATAAACGAAATAATTCCCGTTAGACGACTGTGTCGTGTTTTGCGGTCTGCAAATTGCAGGTCCGCAAAACATATATTCCTCCCATGTGCGTTCCGCAATTTGCGGACCGAGAGGCCCATTACAGAAATGCAAAACAGTGCTGAATATAAGCACAGTGCCGCACCACAAGCACAGTACCGAATACAAGCACCGTGCCCTCTATTACAGCCAAAGAGTACTGAATACAAGCACAGTGCTCCCTATTACAGCCAAATAATACTGAACACAAGCACAGTGCCCCCTATTACAGTCAAATAGTACTGAATACAAGCATAGTTCCCCACCACCACAGTGCCCCTTATTACAGACAAAAAGTACTGAATACAAGCAGAGTGGCCCACCACCACAGTGCCCCCTATTACAGCCAAAGAGTACTGAGTAAAGGCAGAGTGCCCCACCACCACCACAGTGCCCCCTATTACAGCCAAAGAGTACTGAGTAAAGGCAGAGTGCCCCACCACCACCACCACAGCGTCCCCTATTACAGCCAGAGTACTGAATACAAGCACAATGCCTCCTATTACAGCCAAAGTGTACTGAATATAAGCACAGTGCCCGACCACCACAGTGCCACCTATTACAGCCAAAAAGTACTGAATACAAGCATAGTGCCCCACCTCCACAGTGCCCCCTATTACAGCCAAAGAGTACTGAGCATAGGCAGAGTGCCCCACCACCACAGTGTCCCCCTATTACAGCCAGAGTACTGTACACAAGCACAGTGCCTCCTATTACAGCCAAAGAGTACTGAACACAAGCACAGCGCCCCACCACAAGCACAGTACCGAATACAAGCACAGTGCCCCACCAACACAGTGCCCCCTATTACAGCCAAAGAGTACTGAACACAAGCACAGTGCCCCCTATTACAGCCAAAGAGTACTGAACACAAGCACAGCGCCTCACCACCTCAGTGCCCCCTATTACAACCAAAGTGTACTGAACATAAGCACAGTGCCCCACCACCACAGAGCCCCCTAATACAGCCAAAGAATACTGAACACAAGCACAGAGCCCCCTAATACAGCCAGAGAGTACTGAACACAACCATAGCGCCCCCTACCACAGTGTCCCCTATTACAGCCTAAGAGTACTGAACATAAGCACTGTTTCAAGGAATCCATACATTCCTTAGTTTGAAAGTATGAACAGTTCAAGCCATATAAGGTCATCTGGCTCAAGTGTCTGCTAGCTCATGTGTATATACCTGATTGGTCAAATGCTGTTACTATGAGTCAGCTATTATGTTAATGCAGAGCTTATGTGTGACCATACCATAGGTCAAATACTAATGCTAACATATGATTGGATGTAAAGGAAGCTCAACCCCCTCTATTAAAACTATTTGCCAGCTGTGAATAAACCAGAATGGGTTAGAACTACACACGGTTCAGTGTTATCTTCTTCATTCTCCCGGTACCGGTTAAGACTTAATTCAAGCTGGCCACTGAAATCATGTGTCAGGGACACGTTAGGCAAGAGAGTAGTAAATTTTCCTAACACCGGGTGACACCAGCCCTAGCAATGCCACTGACTGAACATAAGCACAGTGTCCCAGCACAAGCACAGTACTGAATACAAGCACAGTGCCCCACCACCACAGTTCCCCCTAATACAGCCAAAGAGTACTGAACACAAGCACAGTGCCCTGAAGAGTACTGAACACAGTTCACAGTGTACTGAACCAGTGACGTTGCGAGGGGGGTGGGGTGTCACCCGCCGGACCCAAGTTCCCAACACCACTAGCACCCGCCCCCTTGTACTTGTGTCGCTGATCTGATCCTGTACTTGCCGGCTGCGCAGGCATGAGTTCAGTCACTTCGACGCGCAATCCCGCGAGACCCCTGAACTCCCGTGGGACGTCTTCTCTTTCGGTGACGTCATCGGCGCAGGCGCACTGAGAGAAGGACGCTCGCCTCCTCAGCACTCCCCCAGTGCGCCTGCGCCGAATGAAGACAGGCGCGGGATTTGAAATGCTGACAGGGCTGGCCGGAGGAGGAGATCGCGGCTGGCCCTGTCAATCAACAGGAGGAGGGGGCGGTTTTTTGCGGCGGCTACCAGCAAGTAGACGCTCTACTTGCTGGTAGTGAAGTCATTTGCATATTTTAAAAGATCGTTTTTAAATGAAACGAAGCCACAGACAAAGGTAAGAGCCCTATATAGGGAATAGTCGTTCAATAAGGATTTTAACAAGCCCAAAAATGAAAAATGTGTTTTGGGGCGACAGAAGCCCTTTAAGTAGGGAACCTGTTCTTAAAAATTTGAATCCCACCCCTGACCCTTCCCCCCGTCGGCGATCTGTATGCTTAGCCCCCCCCCACCGCTTGGGTCGGTCGTTAGGCTCAGTGAAGGACGTGAAGCGGCGGCAGGGCGGAGCTTGATGGACGTCCCCTACGTGACTCGTCCCGAGGGGGGTGACACCATTTTCTACCGCACCGGGTGATGGGATATATGTGACTCCATTTTGTCTCATTTAGCCACGTGTATTACATTTGGTTAGTGCACTACAAAACCTCCCTTCCCCCTATGGAATGTGAGACACTTCCTTAAACTGTTTCAAGGAATCCATACATTCCTTAGTTTGAAAGTATGAACAGTCCAAGCCATATAAGGTCATCTGGCTCAAGTGTCTGCTAGCTCATGTGTATATACCTGATTGGTCAAATGCTGTTACTATGAGTCAGCTATTATGTTAATGCAGAGCTTATGTGTGACCATACCATAGGTCAAATACTAATGCTAACATATGATTGGATGTAAAGGAAGCTCAACTCCCTCTATTAAAACTATTTGCCAGCTGTGAATAAACCAGAATGGGTTAGAACTACACACGGTTCAGTGTTATCTTCTTCATTCTCCCGGTACCGGTTAAGACTTAATTCAAGCTGGCCACTGAAATCATGTGTCAGGGACACGTTAGGCAAGAGAGTAAATTTTCCTAACAGCTTGGGGGCTCAGTTTCCGGGATTGGGAGGGTCCTCTTCAGGTCTACAGTGAAAGACATCAATTTTTTTTGTCCTCTTGGACCTGGAGCAATGACCAAAATCCCATTCAAGTAAGTCGAACCATCTATTTATGATTTCAGTGATGCGATGTCTGGGACACGCAAATGTTGATTTTAAGCGGCTCATATCATTGAGTCCATATCGTTAGGTATAAAATGTTGATTGTAAGAGGCTCATTTGGGTCCGTATCGTTAGATAGTGCACTATATATAAGAATAATCTGTTCCGGGAACAGAAGGATACAAGCTTGAATTAACTCTTATGTATATATAGTATAAGTATTTTAGAAGTATTAAGATTATCTGTCTGTGTGAGATGTTGGCCGGGTGGTAAGTTTACGGTCGCATCCCGCTTTGAAATCATTCTGTTTCTATCACTGCCAACATGTAAACTTTGTTGCATGGTCTAGTCCCACAAATTATTTCCTAGTTAACACATGAGTAGACAATTGGGCTAGGGTGAGTGACAAGACACAGCAGAGTCAGGAAGTTAATTCATGGCAAGGGAAAAAGTGTTTCAGTGTTTGCAATTAGAAAGGGCTTGTGTTAAACGTTCAGAAATGAACTGGTTAAGTTTTGTTGCCCTAATGATCTGTGTGTGTTTAAATAGTGACGATTTATAGTCCTAAAATTAGAGATTACAGCACTAAAAGATGGATAGTTAATGCATAAGTGTATTGATAATTGAAGTTAGAGAAATGAAATGAGCAGCATTTCTTATTTCAAGATGGAGGATTTTGAATCCTATATAGAGAACAAAGAAGTTGCCATGAGGCACCCCCCCCCCCCCCCCACCACATCTGCTGTAAACTCCAAAATGTCACTTGTAGTTCCACAAAAAAAAACCAAAAAAAAACAAACTTCTTCCTGTTCTGTCTGAGATGTGTTTTCGGAGAGAGCCCCCTCCCATCTCACCCCCCTCCTCTGCTCAGGAATTTCATATGGGGGTTGAGGGGAGAGGGGGGCTGCTAATTGGTAAATGCATTGGCAGAATGTGAAGATGCTAACCTGTGTTATCTATAAGATATTCCAGACAGGGCTCCAGTATTGGATTAGATCTTTCCCAATTGTATGTTCCAATGGTTTAAAATGTGCCTGCAGTGATGATGCTAATTGGAAGTGTCCAATCCTATCAATCTAAGGTTGCACCCATTCTAAGTCCTTATTCAGATATGAGTAAAAGTTTGAGGAACATGTGGTACAGCTGAACGTCTTGATGTATTGCTTTGCTTCCCCTGTTTGAACACTCCTGAAATAGGAGACGCAAGGCAAAAGGAAATGGGGGAGGGTAGTTATATAGAATAAGTAACGATGTGTATAACACTAAACCAAAAAAACTACATGGCATATAAGATGATTTGTTAATTTTAACAAAATGACTGTATGATTAACATGTATATTGTTTTACAGCGACAGACCATCAGCAATTCTGGGTGGGGTGTGAATATCTGTGTCCCGGAAAGCTGTGTTTGTCTGTGCTGCAAGTTTTGGCATGTAACAAAGAGATTGTGTGAATGGGTGTGGCTCTGAGTTGTATGTACGTAGCAGAGTTGTGTGTGCAATTCATATTCTATGTGTAAGGGCGTGGTTATGAGCTGTTAATGAAAAGATGAGTACATGAAAATGTATATGAATGCGTATGGAGTACGGTATTTGTTTTCATATAATATGCGCATTAAGAATTTTATTTTATTTTCTTTGAAGTTTTTGGTTTTTTATTGGTACCTACAGCATTGATCAAGCTGTACATTTTTATTTCAATGAAAAGTTTTTATGGGCCCTTTGTGTGTTCATGTCTGTATTGTCAGATCTGTTTGTTTCAATGTTTGCAGTTACATGTTACATGTTAAGTGTTGTGCTTAACATCAGAGCTCTGCTCGTATGGACAGCTAAGATACTAATGGCAGAACAGAAGACAGACCAAAGCGTCCGACCAAAAGGGGTGGACTTAGGTGACTCAGAATGGGAGGAAGGAGATGTGAGCCCTCTATGGGAATAAATGGGGTACTGACAAGGACATACAGAACAGATTCCTTACCAGTAGAAACCATTGACAGTGAATACATCACAGATCATGTCATGTATTTAGCATTATACTAGATTGCCCAGTCAGCCTATTATTGAGAGATTTGTTCATTAAGCTTGACTTGCAGGTATCAGCAAAGACTCAGGGCATAAGAGTACATTCAGATCTCATTCCAGTCTCTACACCAGTGCCACTGATTCTTGCAAACATACAGAACCACCCAGAACTTAATAACATTAACCCTGCATTATGGTCCTCAAATGAATATGACACAGGATTCATAGATTGCACACCTTACAAAGCTACTGTGAAACCAGGTGTCATCTCAGTGTTCCAGAAACAATACCTGCTGTAAAAAGAGAAACTTGATGGACTTAGGCCAATGATAAAGGAATTCCTACAAAAGGGAATCCTGGAAGAGGTGATTTCACCCTACAGCACGCCTGTTAATCCAGTGACAAAGGCAGATGGTGCTGCCCGCTTTGTACAGGATTTAAGGGCCATCAACAACATCATTGTGCCTATAGCCCCTGTTGTACCTGATGTCACTTAATTATTATCTGCCATTCCAGCAGACGCTGTTTGGTTCAGTGTGATAGATCTGAAAAATGCATTCTTTTCTTTCCCAGTTGATAAGATAACCAGACTACTTTTTGCTTTTTCCTTTGACAGACGCCAACTGACCTGGTGCAGAAATGCCCCAGGGATATGCTGATTCACCTGTAGTGTACAGCATAGTCCTCCAAGCGATGTTAGAGTCATGGTACATCCCCCCAAGGTTCTGTGCTGCTGCAATATGTCGATGATTTATTACTGTGTAGCATGTCAGCGGAGGCCAGCATTCAGGATGGTTTATCACTGTTATAATGATTGTCAGGATTTGGTCACTAAGTGACACTTAAGAAAATGCAATGGTGTAAAATGCAGGTTGAATACTTGGGCTTTGTCCTCACAAAAGGTGAACGGAGAATCAGCGCAGAAAGAGTCCAGTCTATTGCGGGTTTGGTCGCCCCGCACACCAAGAAGGAAATGTTGTCTTTCCTTGGTATGATAAACGGTAGACAATGGATTACTGATTGCTCCCACTATTGACAATGTTTTGAGGCAAGCCACTCTGGATAGAAATCCAGATTTGATTAAATGGTTTTCTGAAATGTACAATGCATTTGATTATTTGAAATGTTTACTCATGTCGAGCCCAGGGCTGGGCCTCCCTGACTATAATATGCCCTTCCACATGTTTGCACGCCAAAATTGTAAAACCATGGCGGGTGTACTGACACAAGAAAACGGAGGCAAGTTGCGTCCTTGTGTGTTTTTCTCAAAGGTAATGCCCACCCCTGTTCAAGGGATGCCGGCATGTCTGTGTTCTCTTGCAGCCTGTGCTATGATGGTAGAGTTGACAAATTCTTTCACAATGTGACATTACACCATTTTGCACACCATGATGTTGTAGGCCTACTCAAGGACATCCGCACTCAACACAGCAGGCAGCTGAGCTCATTGCACTCACTAGGACATGTATTCTACATGCTGATAGACCTGTCACCATTTATGCTGAGAGTAGGTACACACATGGGGTAGTGTGGGACCATGGTATGATCTGGCAGAGGAGAGGATTTACGGCAGCAGATGGTAAGGATCATGTCTCACAGGGCAATGCGCTGGCAGTTAAGATGGCGAAATGAGTGGCCAAATTCAACCTCACAGGTTTGTATAACCATTGGGAGATGCCATGTTTGGCACCTCCAACCCCTGAGATGTTGCAAATGCTTACTGATCTTCAGTGGTATGCCACTGAACAGGAACAGCAAGACTGGTGTTATCCAGTATTGCAGAAAAATCCTGAGATAGGATTAGTCTGCGAAGAGGGGAGGTTGTTTATTCCCCAACACAGTGCTTCCATCTTAATAGCACATTTCCACAGAGTAGGACATAAACAGCATTGAGATACTCATGGGTAGGCCTTTCCCCACACCATGGGCAAGACGCCCCCTGGTGGTGCAGGAAGGGGACTTGGACCTGATCAGAGAGAAGTACTAATCTGATCAAAGTCCTCAGTAAAACTGAAGAAAAAGTGGCTTGTAAGTCTCCTTCTCTTTCACAGGAATCAACCCGTCCATTCCGGATAGGCGACCAGGTGATGATCAAGATCTTAAAGAAGGGAAAGGAACCAGGAAGTTTCACCTACGGACAACCCACCGAGGTAGTCGTGATCACCAGAACAGCAGTCCTCACTGAACAATCGCCCACGTGGATCCACGCCACAAGGATTAAGGTGGTGAAGAAAAGAGAGGTACTAACGGGGGCAGACAGCCCTGACCTCCAACGAGGCCCAGAGGTACTAACGGAGGCAGACAGCCTTGACCTCGAAGAAGATACAGAAGGGGTACTAACGGAGGCAGACAGCCATGACCCCCAACGAGATGACGCAGTCGGGAAATTCCTCGAGATGGCTGAGATGTAGTGCCTTAATAATTGTAATTTTGTGTCTCCTACTTACTGTCCCATGGCTGTGGAACAGACAGATATACCTGAAAACAGAATGCAGAGGGGAAGACAGTCTATGCAAGACAAAGGAGAACTTATGGCTGTACCTGGCCAAAACTCTGAACTTAACTGACTTTTGTCTCCAAACCACTTTATCGGCATCTAACATTTTGGAGACATGTCTGGTAGCGGTCCCCACCCCACTAGATGTATGGACGGAGCTCCTACGTTCCCAATGGAATGACGCAGATATGGAGGATCATGATGTTAAATATGGATATGTAAATCCTTATCATGCTTGTTATGACTGTCCTACATATGAGACTCTACAGAGTAATATGATAGAAGTAATTACAGGTCTTGTCACAGCAGCAGAAATATGTTATAACTTCTCCTGCAATGAGACACTATTGCCTCCCTGCATACAAGCAAAAATGCAGAATAAGACTAAACCAAATATTTGTGATAGAGATTTAGGTAGTTGTAAAAAAATAGTATCAGGAAAGAATATGCAATGTAATATTACAAAAACAGTACCATCCCTAGACAAACATGTACCTCTACCAGCAGGATGGGTATTGGCCTGTGGGAATACTAGTTACACATACATACCGGCCAATATTACAGAGGGACCCTGTACAATAGCCAGGTTGACATTAGCAATGATACAACTATTTCCAGCAATGCAGACACGACACACGAGAGACACTTCCCTACAGTTACCAGAAAATTGTGATTATAATATGAATCTCCTCTCTAGATCAGAATATATGAGTTTAGGGGTATCTTTGATAGGAGTACCAGGGTTGGCCATATATAACCACAGGACAATATCAAAACTTGCCTGTTTTATGGTAAAACAGATAAATGTCACTAGTGCAGTTCTGCAAGATATGCTGCTGGATATACAATCGTATAAAAAGGCTATCTTGCAGAATAGGGCAACTATTGACTATTTATTGCTCCAACATGGTATATGATGCTCAGCGTTCGCAGGGATGTGTTGTTTCAATCTATCAGATCACTCCCGTGGAATAAAAGATAAAATAGGCCAATTAGAGGAGATGAGAAAACATATAAAACAAGATGTTGACCAAGGTTGGTGGGACTGGCTTTTTGGCTGAATACCTGACTTTGGTCAAATAAGATATGTTTTAGGAGTGGCATTTGCCGTGGTCGCTGCAATAGTGGGTCTCTGCTGTTGTCTACAGTGTGTGCCCTCCCTTCTAGCCATATGTCAAAAGGTGGCCGAAAGAGGGGTACACTCAACATCCCTCTATACTCCGGTAGAGGTAGAAGAGGTAAACCCAACCTCAACAAAGCCTGAGGATTATACTCCTGAAGGGTACATGGAATACCTAAAGGCTTATAAGCAAACCAAGGAAGAGCAGAGAAAGAACCATATAGTATATATATATATATAAGGTTCTAAGAGGGGATTTGATGGGATATATGTGACTCCATTTTGTCTCATTTAGCCACGTGTATTACATTTGGTTAGTGCACTACAAAACCTCCCTTCCCCCTATGGAATGTGAGACACTTCCTTAAACTGTTTCAAGGAATCCATACATTCCTTAGTTTGAAAGTATGAACAGTCCAAGCCATATAAGGTAATCTGGCTCAAGTGTCTGCTAGCTCATGTGTATATACCTGATTGGTCAAATGCTGTTACTATGAGTCAGCTATTATGTTAATGCAGAGCTTATGTGTGACCATACCATAGGTCAAATACTAATGCTAACATATGATTGGATGTAAAGGAAGCTCAACCCCCTCTATTAAAACTATTTGCCAGCTGTGAATAAACCAGAATGGGTTAGAACTACACACGGTTCAGTGTTATCTTCTTCATTCTCCTGGTACCGGTTAAGACTTAATTCAAGCTGGCCACTGAAATCATGTGTCAGGGACACGTTAGGCAAGAGAGTAAATTTTCCTAACACCGGGTGACACCAGCCCTAGCAATGCCACTGACTGAACATAAGCACAGTGTCCCAGCACAAGCACAATAGAGAATACAAGCACAGTGCCCCACCACCTCAGTGCCCCCTAATACAGCCAAAGAGTACTGAACACAAGCACAGTGCCCCATATTACAGCCAAAGAGTACTGGACATAAACAGAGTGACCCCCACCACAGCCACAGTTCCCTATGTGATAAGCAGACAGCCATCTTATATCATACATCATCTGTTAGGCTCCTTTCACACGGGCGAGAATTCAGCGCGGGTGCAATGCGTGAGGTGAACACATTGCACCCGCACTGAATCCGGACCCATTCACTTCAATGGGGCTGTTCAGATGAGCAGTGATTTTCACGCATCACTTGTGCGTTGCGTGAAAATCTCAGCATGTTCTATATTCTGCGTTTTTCACGCAACGCAGGCCCCATAGAAATTAATAGGGATGCGTGAAAATCGCAAGCATCCGCAAGCAAGTGCGGATGCAATGCTATTTTTACGCATGGTTGCTAAGGAGACGAGGGATGAGTTACCCGGGACCCTATTTACTTTATTATTTTCCATTATAACATGGTTATAATGGATAATAATAGCATTCTTTGATTCAGAATGCTAAGTAAAAGGTCCATTGTGGGGTTAAAAAAATTAAATAAATGTAACTCACCTCATCCACTTGATCGCGCAGCCGGGCTCGTCTTCTTTCTTCTTCTTCTTGCAGGACCTGGCTGGAAAAGGACCTTCGGAGACGTCATCGCGCTCACCACGTGGTGAGCGAGGTGACGTCAGCGCAGGTCCTGTTCTATCTTCATTCAGCAGGACCTGCGCTGACGTCACCTCGCTCACCACGTGGTGAGCGCGATGACGTCGCCGAAGGTCCTTTTCCAGCCAGGTCCTGCAAGAAGAAGAAGAAAGAAGACGAGCCCGGCTGCGCGATCAAGTGGATGAGGTGAGTTACTTTTTTTTTTTTTTTTAACCCCACAATGGACCTTTTATTTATCATTCTGAATGAAAGAATGCTATTATTTTCCATTATAACCATGTTATAATGGAAAATAATAAAATATACAGAACACCGATCCCAAACCCGAACTTCAGTGAAGAAGTCCGGGTTCGGGTCTGATTACCACCGTCAGTTTTTTATCACGCTCGTGCAAAACACATTGCACTCGCGCAATAAAAACTTAACATCGGAACGCAATTTCAGTCAAAACTGACTGCAATTGCGTACCTACTCGCACGATTTTCCCTGATCTCAGACGCAACGCATCCGGACCTAATCCGGACACGCTCGTCTGCAAGGGGCCTTATGTGATTTTATGAGTATGTCATATGTTCCATTGTATAATATTGTACTGAGTCTTATGTATATGATAATGGAGGCCGCATGGTTCTGAGAAGTCTTGGATAGTCTGTCTTTGGCCTCTTGCACACGACGGTCCTGGTTCCGTTCCGTGCATCGGGGAGCGCAATACGTGCGGCGGCCGGGACAGATCCAGACCAATTAAATTTGAATGGGTGCGTGATCAATCCGTTCCGCAAATAGATAGAACAAGTTCTATTTTTTGTGGAGTGGAATGGAAGTGAATGGGTCCGCATCCATGATGTGGATTGTACACGGCCGATGCCCCGTGTATTGCAGACCCGCCGTATGTGGGCCGCAATACGGCCACGGGGGGCACACAGTCGTGTGCAAGAGGCTTAAGTATTAGGCCTCTTTCACACGGGCGTTGCGGGAAAAGGTGCGGGTGCGTTGCGGGAACATGCACGATTTTTCCGCGCGAGTGCAAAACATTGTAATGCGTTTTGCACTCGCGTGAGAAAAATCGCGCATGTTTGGTACCCAAACCCGAACTTCTTCACAGAAGTTCGGGCTTGGGATCGGTGTTCTGTAGATTGTATTATTTTCCCTTATAACATGGTTAAAAGGGAAAATAATAGCATTCTGAATACAGAATGCATAGTAAAATAGCGCTGGAGGGGTTAAAAAAAATGGAAAAAAATTTAACTCAGCTTAATCCACTTGCTGGCGCAGCCCGGCTTCTCTTCTGTCTTCATCTTACAGTCATGTGAAAAAATTAGGACACCCTTTGAAAGCATGTGGTTTTTTGTAACATTTTTAATCAAAGGTTATTTCATCTCCGTTTCAACAATACAGAGAGATTAAAGTAATCCAACTAAACAAAGAAAACTGAAGAAAAGTCTTTTCAAGATCTTCTGTAAATGTCATTCTACAAAAATGCCTATTCTAACTGAGGAAAAAGATAGGACACCCTCACATGTATTCCCTCTTAAATTGGCTCAGATCTCACACAGGTATATCACACCAGGTGCACATAATTAGTAGATCGTTACTCTGCATGTTGAATGAGGCTTGCCCTATTTAAACCTCAGACATTTAGTTTGGTGTGCTCCTGACTGTTGAAGTGAGAGTGAGCACCATGGTGAGAGCAAAAGAGCTGTCAGAGGACTTCAGAAAAAAGATTGTAGCAGCCTATGAGTCTGGGAAGGGATTTAAAAAGATCTCAAAAGATTTTGAAATCAGCCATTCCACTGTCCGGAAGATAGTCTACAAGTGGAGGGCTTTCAAAACAACTGCCAACATGCCCAGGACTGGTCGCCCCAGCAAGTTCACCCCAAGAGCAGACCGCAAGATGCTAAAAGAGGTCTCCAAAAACCCTAAAGTGTCATCTCGAGAACTACAGCAGGCTCTGGCTACTGTTGATGTAGAAGTACATGCCTCTACAATCAGAAAGAGACTATACAAGTTTAACTTGCATGGGAGGTGTGCAAGGAGGAAACCTTTGCTTTCCAAGAGAAACATCGAGGCCAGACTGACATTTGCCAGAGATAAAGTTGACAAAGACCAGGACTTCTGGAATAATGTTCTTTGGACAGATGAGTCCAAAATTGAATTATTTGGACACAACAGCAGAGGACATGTTTGGCGTAAACCAAACACAGCATTCCAAGAAAAGAACCTCATACCAACTGTGAAGCATGGAGGTGGAAGTGTCATGGTTTGGGGCTGCTTTGCTGCAGCAGGACCTGGTCAGCTCACCATCATAGAATCCACGATGAATTCTACTGTGTATCAGAAGGTGCTTGAAGAACATGTGAGACCATCAGTTAGAAAATTAAAGCTGAAGCGGAACTGGACCATGCAACATGACAATGACCCAAAACATACTAGTAAATCAACCAAAGATTGGCTGAAAAAGAAGAAATGGAGAGTCCTGGAATGGCCAAGTCAAAGTCCAGATTTGAATCCCATTGAGATGCTGTGGGGTGACTTGAAAAGGGCTGTACGTGCAAGAAACCCCTCAAACATCTCACAGCTGAAAAAGTTCTGCATTGAGGAGTGGGGTAAAATTTCCTCAGACCGATGTCGAAGACTGGTAGATGGCTACAAGAACCGTCTCACTGCAGTTATTTCAGCCAAAGGAGGTAACACTCGCTATTAGGGGCAAGGGTGTCCTATCTTTTTCCTCAGTTAGAATAGGCATTTTTGTAGAATGACATTTACAGAAGATCTTGAAAAGACTTTTCTTCAGTTTTCTTTGTTTAGTTGGATTACTTTAATCTCTCTGTATTGTTGAAACGGAGATGAAATAACCTTTTATTAAAAATGTTACAAAAAACCACATGCTTTCAAAGGGTGTCCTAATTTTTTCACATGACTGTAGCTGTGTGCAGGAAAAGGACCTGTGGTGACGTCACTCCAGTCATCACATGGTCCGTCACATGATCTTTTACCATGGTGATGGATCATGTGATGACCGAAGTGATGTCACCACAGGTCCTTTTCCTGCGTGAGCAAGTGGATTAAGGTGAGTTCAATTATTATATATATTTTTTTTTAACCCCTCCAGCGCTATTTTACTATGCATTCTGTATTCAGAATGCTATTATTTTCCCTTATGACCATGTTATAAGGGAAAATAATAATGATCGAATCCCCATCCTGATCGTTTCCTAGCAACCCTGCGTGAAAATCGCACCGCATCCGCACTTTCTTGCGGATGCTTGCGATTTTCACGCAACCCCATTCATTTCTATGGGGCCTGCGTTACGTGAAAAACACACAAAGAGGAGCATGCTGCGATTTTCACGCAACGCACAAGTGATGCGTGAAAATCACCGCTCGTGTGCACAGCCAGCCGCATAGAAATTAATGGGTCAGGATTCAGTGAGGGTGCAATGCGTTCAACTCACGCATCGCATCCGTGCGGAATACTCGCCCGTGTGAAAGGGGCCTTAGACTTTCTGTTTTTCTTCCTTTTTTCATAACAGTTTTTGAACATTTATGTATTTCTTTGTATTTCTTTTTTTGTAACTAAGTACTGTACATTTTTGCACATTTAAACCTAAAACTTTTAATGGTTTGCCTTGTTGCCTTAACGGACACAAAACATTACTAAGATTGGTGCACCACAATGGTAAATGCAATTGACAATATATGGCTAAACCCTCACTCTGATTTTAAAAATGCCAATATATTCTTATATCAAGAACATACCGGAGCCCGCGCACCTCGTCAAGGTCTCTCATAGTGGCACGGGACCTTATGTTTACCTACCTGTCCCAGTGGGCAACTACAGGGTCGTATGGGCAATTACAGGGGCATGAGGTCTGACACACAACAAACAGTTCCCAGGTTACCTCCAGCGTGAAATCACACATACAATGGGAGGAGGGAGGAGGCTGTGAGTCGCACTGATCACTGACTCAAGCAGTGCAGGGCACACAGGTGCACCTAAATAATACAATCAGGACTTCCACACCTCCAGGTACACATATGCAAACAAACTAACTAAATGAAGTGGTCTTAGGGCTCATGCCCACGAAAGTAAGGGCTCCGTGCCCGTGCTGCGGGCCGCATACAGCGGTTCCACAATACACGGGTCACCAGCCGCGTGCATTCCGCATCACGGATGCGGACCCATTCACTTGACTGGGTCCGCAAATCCGGAGATACGGTGCGGAAGCACGGATCGGAACCCCACGGAAGGACTATGGAGTGCTTCCGTGGTGTTTCTGGCCGTGCGTCTGCACCGCAAAAAAGTAGTGCATGCACTATTTTTTGCGATGCGGATTGCGGACCCCATTCATGTGAATGAATCCGCAATCCGCATGCGGCTGCCCCACGGTCGCTACCCTCAGCATGGCCACGAAACCCTTACGTTCGTGGGCATGAGCCCTTAGACGGCAGAAAAAAATGCTCAAATACCCCAAATGCTGTTGCGCATTTCTAGAGGGGGGAGCAAATTCCGTACATGTGATCCATTGCTAGCAGTAATCCCCAACAATGGAGGATGCCAGCAACGGACCACAAGCACCACAAAAACATCCTACACAGGTCTTAAAAAGCAGACAATGCTAAAAACCCCAAATGCTGTTCCGCATTTCTAATAGGGGGAGCAAATGCTGCACATATGATCTGTTGCTAACAGCAATTCCCAGCAAAAATGCATACAATGGAGCATGCCTGCGCACCTCGTCAAGGTCTCTCATAGTGAAACAGAACCTAACGCTAACCTACCTGTGCTAGTGGGCAACTACAGTGGCCGGTATGGGCAATTACAGGGGCTGTAATTGCCCATATGGCCCCTGTAGTTGCCGAATGGCACAGGTAGGTTAGCGTTAGGTCCCATGCCACTATGAGAGACCTTGACGAGGCATGCGGGCTCCGGTATGTTTTTGATATAAGAATATATTGGCGAAAGTCAAATTTTTAAAACCAGAGTGAGGATTTAGCCATTTATTGTCAATTGCATTTACCATTGTGGTGCATAAATCTTTGTAATGTTTTGCTTTATATAATGTATTACATCCACAAATTGGGCTATCCTGCTTTGGACGTCTTTTTGGTACATGTGGTCCGCTGCAGGCATCCTCCATTGTATGCATTTTTGCTGGGGATTGCTGTTAGCAATGGATCACATGTGCAGCATTTGCTCCCCCTGTTAGAAATGCGGAACAGCATTTAGGGTTTTGAGCATTTTCAGCTTTTTAAGACCTGTGTAGGATGTTTTTGTGGTACATGTGGTCCGCTGCTAGCATCCTCCATTGTTGGGGATTACTGCTAAAATCGGATCACATGTGTAGAATTTGCTCCCCCCTCTAGAAATGCTCAACAGCATTTGGGGTATTTGAGCATTTTTTTCTGCCGTCTAAGACCACGTCATTTAGTTAGTTTGTTTGATTAACGGACACAAGCATCAGTCTTGATGCTTGTGCCTGCTTGCGTGCAGGGTGTTGTTGGGGTACCAACTAGCCAGTGTTGGGGTGTGATTTGTGCTCAATTTGCAGCCTGAGTGAAGGAGAACGCAAAACTGTGTGAGTGGAGTGGAATGACACCCCCTATTACAGCCATCGAGTATTGTACATAAGTAGAGTGTCCCCATCACAGCCATAATGCCCCGATTTACAGCCACAGAATACTAAACATAAGCAGTGCTCCCATCACAGCCATAGTTCCCCCATTTACAGCCACAGAGTACCGAAGATAAGCAGAGTACCTCCATCACAGCCACAGTGCCCCCATTACATCCATAGAGTACTGAACATTAGCAGAGTGTCCCCATCACAGCTATTACAGCCACAGATTACCAATCGCAGCCACAGTGAACCGCAGCTGTAGGTTTTGGTACCAGAGACGAGATGACTGCTGTGGATGGCTGAGCTTTTGGTCTGGATTCTGAAGGGTGGACAGGAGTCTCCTGGCGGGGTTGCAGAGTAAATTGCTGCAAAAGTTGGGTACACTCTCGCACCATTCTTTCTGCAAGTGCTGACTCTGGTTTGGCCTTAGGGCGTCGCTGTTTCACTGTAGAGCGGACTTCTGGGTCTTGCGTGGGAATAGCGGGCTGCCATAAAATATTAGTTCCTGCAAAGCCAGTGGCGTACTGGTTCTGGCTTGGTAAAAAACGGGTTGAGTATCTCGCATCCGGCCTCACAGAGGTGGCAGGGGGCCCTGGTTCTAGCTCCTCTTCCTCTTCAACCTCTGGATCCTCAGCAGGTTCCCAGGCTTCAGGATCTTTTATATTACCCTGATTACAAAGCTGTCCCGGGCGAATCACTGCTGTGGCATAGGGGCCACGTGTGCCCTCTGCGGGGGTGAATTCTACAGTCTTATTGGCATACAGGCTGTGGAGCCAACTGGGGAGCTCCTTAAGTTTAACAGACCTGCGATTTACATAATAGTCTTTGTTGGTTTCCAAATCGCGTATGAAGCCGAATCCGCGTTCTTTGCAGAATGAGAGAACCCGGCCCAGCCTTGTCGCGGGGACTGAGAAATTGTCCACGGGCTCCCTCCAACAGTTTGTGAGTAATATCCTCATTGTATCGCTTGCATTTATGTGTTCTGGATAGCCGTGCCGTTATAATTTTAGCCGACAGTTTAGACCAGAGCTCCGTATGGGAAGGATTTGGCCATATAGGGTCACATGCAGCTTGGTCCTGACCAAACTTTTCGGCTTGGTTGCTTGGGACTATGGATGATTGACCTGGATTTCTGATATTGGCGGACGGCCTGGCTGAAGGGTCCCACAATGCGCGGTTGCAGGCTTTCATAGCTGCTTCATCTGCGAGGGCCACAGGGATGTCCAGACCCCGAAACACTAATGCGGCTGGGCGAACCTCCTCTGCTCTGTCGAGCGCGACCTGTGGCGTGAGGTCCGTGCTTCCCTCCGGTATAGGGATGGCAGGTGGGACATCTTGCGCTGCCTTTTTCTCAGCCATTTTTGTCTCCTTCTTTATCCTGCTCTCCGTCACACTGCTCCTATCTATGTGCGTTGCGTCTACTGACGTGCTCGGAGTGCGCACGTACGTCACGCTCTTCTGGTGCGCGGCCCTCCCCCTGGGTTGGCTTTGCATAGGGGAGGCGCCGGCATTGTTGGGACGATACAACAGAGGTGGGAGACACATTATTAATTACTTTGCATAAAGGGGTGGCACAATAGATTTTCCCACTATGAAGGGGGTGTAACTCACAGCGATTGTGCAGCAAATTAATCAAGAAGGCCTCCGGCGGCCATTTTAGGTTCAAGAACGACAGCCTATTCACTGACAGCGAACAGTGATAGTAACACAGAAATAAGCGTTTTTCTCACTTTTGACACTGCGATTTTGTATCAAGTAACTTGCATAGTATGCCCCTGTAATTTTCAAGCGATTTAAACAATTCTCTAGTTCAATAAAGACATTTAAAGTTTCCACTGTGTCAAAGCACATACAAAGTCTCTCAAGTAAACAAGTGGGGCTTATTCTCATAAGGCGCAGAGGATTTTGTATCCTGTTCGTATCCTGTTTGTGATGCCAAAATCTGTAATGACCAGGCCACAGGGGCAACACATGAGGCTACTACACATGGGGGTAGTAGTTCATGTACTCACGGTTAGCAGAGCCTCCCTGGGCCGGCGTACAGTGATGGGGAAGACAGCACTAAATCCTCCGGGGCACTCTCTATTGCAGGGAACACCAGCCAGATGGAAGTTGAGGTGCCCTTGATGGTGTAGGTGTTTAAGGTGCTTTGGTGGCTGGGCCCTGTGCTTGTGACGCCAGCACCGTAAGGTGCAAATGTTGAGTGTAGTAGTAGAAATGATGAGTCGGTTGTAATCAAACAGTTAAACAGTTACTGAATCAATTGTCTTCAGGTAGTCAGTACAGATACAGTTCATTTGTATGGCATGAGTGATGACTCAGGAATAGGTTCAGTAGTATTCCTTTTATCAGGTTTAGGGAATTGTCAGTTCATTGGGAGTTCTCTAGTGCTTTAGCTGTACAGGCGAAGAATAATTAGATTTACTTTAAGTCCACTTTCCATAGCACTAAGGTACTAAATATACTGTTTTTTACTTATCTTGAGCTATCCAATAAGGGCGTTTCTCCCTCGTGGCAGGCAAACTCTCTGCGATATTATTTGCAGGATACTCTCCTGAAATATTCAGGTTCACTATATCCCAGAAGACTTCTAGTGAATAAGGACAACTTGGTGCCTTGGTCATCTGGCTGTGTCCAGGAACTTGGAAAGTTACTCTTAGTCACTTGTGCTTGTGAAGTCCATACGCCAGACTCAGCTCAAACCTTCACTAGGCTTGCTTTATATTTAGACGTAGACTTACTGTCCAGTACTAAGCTGCTGTAACTACTCTTAGTTTGTCCTCTCCAGAATTGATCAGGTCACGGAGGAAAGAAATTGCAGCTACATAGTGGATAAGGCCTGTTTCTCTCCTCCATACACTTGCTTCTCTCTCTCCTTCACTACCATACATTACTTCACTACTACACTGGAATACCCTGAGCTAGACACACCCCAAGCTATATAAATGAGTGGCGCCAGCATCACCTAGGGGCGAATGGGTGTAATGACATTGCCAGCCTGATAGAAAATACCATAAGTTGCAAATACATTAGATAAATAGGCAGATGTGTAAAGTGTCTCTGTTTACACACATATGTGAGACGCTGCAAAAATGACGCTGCCTTCTCAAACAGCTGATTGTCAGGGGTCCTGGGTGGCAGACCCCCACCGATCAGATCCTGAGGAAAGGTCATCAGTATTAAAGTCTCGGAAAACCTTTTTAAGGGCCAGTTCACACAGCGTGCCTCAATGCTGTCAAAATCCAACACTTATTCCACCGTGTTTTTTTGCTGTGGTTATTAACTTTTGGATGCCGTGGACAACTTGCTCCTTAACTCCACAAGCAGACACCCACCATGGCTTCAGGCAGCTTCAGTCTGGACACTGCACCAAGACATATTCCTTCTTGGCATGGTCGTGGCTTTAAACCGCTGGCCTGCGAACTGCAGCGCTGCCTCCCATTAAGAACTGAGCCTTTCATTGATCCGCCAGTGGAATTTTGGGCGTAGTGTCCATGGCAAAACTCCATCTGCAAATTCCACCATGTGAACAGGCCCAAAGAAAGTTGAGTGACAATCTTGGTGATTGTTGTACAGGTCTTGGCTTTTCTGGAGTCCTGAATGGTAAGCAGGATAAGACCTGGTTCACATCACCCTTTATTTTACCGTTCTTCTGATCCATCAGAAGAACAGAAAAATAAAGAAAAAAAATGGATTCTGTATTTTAAGCATCCGTTATACTCAGTATCGGACTGGGGTACCTAGGGCCCACCAGTAAAATTTATTTTGGGGGCCCTCCGTATTCGGTACTTGCTCACAAAGCAGCAAGATGCTACCAGATAATTCAATATGGAGGTCCCTGCAGCAGTTTTGAGAAGGTAGGTCCGGGGAAAAGAAGATGCTGGCTAGCTTTCCTCTATACCTAGAAGTCATCTCAGCTCTGATTGGGTCTATAATAATAAACTGGGGAGTTTTTTAAATAATCTATAAGTTTTTTACATGAACATAGGCTGGATGAGGTGCTGTACATTGACTATATGTATGTAGTGCAGTAAGTCTACTGTGTTATGTGGCACTTGTGCAGGAGGTGGGAGACTAGGGGCCCACCGGGGGATTCACCTGTACTCCTGTGGGCCGGTCCGAGCCTGGTTATGCTCAGTTATGCACATTTGGCATCTATTTGAGTCATTTCCATCTGAGATTTGTTATTCTAGACGGAAAAAAAGGTCCTGCATAAAATAACAGATCTTAGACGGATGCCAAATGTGCATAACTGAGTATAACGAATGCTTAAAATAAAGGATCCGTTTTTTCTTTAATTTTCTGTTCTTTTAACTGAAGAGGCGTAGTGTGATGCGTAGTGATAGCCATTGTGATTAGCACCCAGCTTTCCAAGGAACAGATATAACATCATATGATTCCTCCTCCTCAATGCTGATAACCTGATGTGAACTGAGCATTACAAAGCACGATGATATAGCAGCGTGAGCGGTGTGTATGTCGCCGCGCGTGGTGTTCGGGCCTCAGATAAAAGAATCAGATGCAGACGGCCACCCTATAACTGGGCTTTAATGAGGACACATAATACCAGGCGCTCCATAAACTCCTGCCCATTATTAATAAAACGAAGCTCTATCCCGGCAGTATAATAATTGCGCAGATAATGACACAGCAGATGCGCCCATTTTACCCTCATTAATCGGATGATACACTGTGCTACAGAAAGTGGTTGATTTATTGCAGATTCTCGTTACAGGAGAGATGTCGGGTCACTACAAGGTAATGAAGGGTTAATATCTATTACAGATCTTCAACACAATGCTAAAATTTAAAGTAACATTGCACTTGGAATGAGGCACCTCCGTTCCTGAAATCCTCTGTGTTGCGGGGGAAAACATGCTCTATCCACTGAATAACTCTCAGTCTGTGACAACCCCCAAGACCAACACACTCCTTTCCTGAAATCCTCTGTGCTGCAGGAAAGCCTGCTCCTTGTACTATGTAAGCCTCTGTCCATGACTTCTGGCAAGATCAGTACATTCCTCTCCTGAAATACTCTGTGCTACAGTGCCCCACAACATCTGAGCATTGTCCTCCCCAAATACTCTGTACTTTGGTGGGACACTGTTCCACTATGTAACTCTTAGGACCTTTTCACATCATGCTTCCTGTTTAAAGGGTTTCTACCACCACATTTTCACCTATTTAGCTGTCAGACACTAGCGATCTGCTAGTGTCTGCTCTACCTAACCATGCTATTGTAATCCCTTTCTGTGCAGCGGTTACCCTAAAAAACGTAGTTTTATTGGTATGCAAATGAGCCTCTAGGTGCTATGGGGGCGTCTTTTCAGCACCTAGAGGCTCCGTCCACTCACTATTTCCGCCGCCCAGCGCGCTCCAGCCCGCTCCAGCCCGCCCCTCTCCTCTAGATTGACAGCCCACTCGCGCCTGCGCCGTGTGCTTCTGTATTCGGCGCAGGCTCAGTGACTGTTGGACTGCTCCCTGCACCGTAATCGGCGCAGGCGCAGTGAAGATGCCAGCGCATGGAGACAGTCACTGCGCCTGCGCCGAATACAGAAGAACACAGCGCAGGCGCGAGAATTCGGCCGAGATGCAGAGAAGTAGTCTGTCAATCTAGAGGAGAGGGGCGGGCTGGAGCGCGCTGGGCGGCAGAAATGGTGAGTGGACGGAGCCTCTAGGTGCTGAAAAGACGCCCCCATAGCACCTAGAGGCTCATTAGCATACCAATAAAACTACGTTTTTCAAGGTAACCGCTGCACAGAAAGGAATTACAATAGCATGGTTAGGTAGAGCAGACACTAGCAGATCGCTAGTGTCTGACAGCTAATTAGGTGAAAATGTGGTGGTAGAAACCCTTTAAGTTTAGCGCGTACACCAGAAAAGCTTCTGACATTTGCGGTAAACTCATTCATAGGGTTACATTAGCCAGATGGAGTCCAAAATAGTGTCCTTCAGCCTCTGACTAATTGGTATATGTCAGTATACCACGTGGTAGACTACATTATTCCATGCTGTAGTATCCAGTTGTAAGCCGCGTGCCGGGGTGGGCTCCCCCAGGGTACAGTGAAGTCACGAACGAGGAAACAACTCCAACAGTTTTGCAAAAACTGTATTTTACTTAGGGTCCATTCACACGTCCGTAACGTGTTTTGCGGATCCGCGGATCCGCAAAACACGGAAAGCGGCAATGTACGTTCCGCATTTTGTGGACAGCACATTGCCGGCACTAATAGAATATGCCTTTTCTTGTCCGCAATTGCCGACAAGAATAGGACATGTTCTATTTTTTTCGGGAACGGAAATGCGGACCCGGAAGTGCGGGTCTGCATTTCCGGAGCCAGGCCGCACATCATGCGGCCCTATAGAAATGAATGGGTCCGCAATTCCGTTCCGCAAAATGCGGAACAAAATTGCGGACGTGTGAATGGGGCCTTAAACGTGGTAATTGTTATGGATGTTATGTTGGTGCACCACTTCCTGTTTCCTGTTCCAGTTTGTGGCAGTTGCTCCTGTTTTTTTATGTTATGTTACCAACATGGCTCCTGTGCAGTAATCCCGCGTGCTGTGTTTATTTACATCACATGAAAGTCTGGAAAGATTACTTCAAAGTGTCAAAGAAGCATCCCTCCTCTTTGATATAGAGAAAGGTCCAAGGTATAATATGTAGCAAAAATCTGAAGTCTGATGTTACAACAGTGCCATCTGGAGGCAGATAGACAATATTATATTATTTTACCATTTGTTTTATACCATGTCAAGGATTAATATGACATCATTGTGTTATTAGCATACAAATACACCCATCCCACCTGATTGGAAATCCCTAATCCAGAAGGGGATGATTCTTAGATAAGGTGGGGAATAATTACTCGTGTGCAGAGCATCAGCTTACTCAAACAAACTCACTCACAAACCAAAAAAAAAACTCACAAAGGAAACTGATCACAAGAAAAATATACCAAAAGAAACTTATTTTTTTAGACTACTAGGAAGGTTCTTGAGAACTGGTCCCATCTGAAACTGTCTACCTCTGACCTGGTAACGTTTACTGTGCTTACTGCTCGTGATATTAATAAGATATTTCTCTCGGTATATAGCCAAAAGTCTCCATACTGTGGGAATATATAGTGTTAGGCGCCATCATAATGGTGATTATTCAAAAGAATAATACAAAGATGCATATTGCTAATGGAAGATCTGACATTATTTGAAAAGAGGACTAAACCCTTGGAAATTTATTTTCCATAGTCTGATAGCCGAGCTGGATATTTTGTCGTATTAATATCATATATTTTTGATTGGTCATAGGGAAACAGAATCAAGGGATAACATTTATTTTTCCTATATTAATCTGTGTTTTATTGTTATAGCCTGTTTGGTAAACAGAAGATCCTAAGTTTCTTCTGGTATATAAATTATTGGTCTGTTTGTTAAAAGTATAGCATTGACGTTTTGTGATAGATAAATTTAAATTGTATTGTTCTGGTGAGATAGTGGCGTGTGGCATATTTTGGGTATTATTTTACAGCTTCATTGTTTGTCTTTGCAATCATATCAATTTTATATTCTTTGTTTTGTATTGTGTATAATAAACTACATATTTATTTTTGCATAGACAATTGTCCCTTTATTCACTGCTTGCACAAATCTAATTAGGTTACTCGATAAAAGAACTTAGAGGCGATTATGTCCGCCTGAACAATCATATAATTTTTTTTATTATATATTTTTTTTGATCCTCTCTTTTATATGAAGACTCTTTTTATATAGAAAATATTAGACAGTACGTCTACCAGCAGCCACGCACAGGACATGCCAGTAGGAGGTGATAAGAGCCCAGTAACTACTGAGAGGGCTAATAGACTCTGTCTACAAGGACCAGTTGTCACCCGTAGTGGCATATGTTCAAAACCACCTATGAGACTTAACCTATAGAGTATCATTTATTAACACTAAAAAAGGGGGGAGATGTTATGGATGTTATGTTAGTGCACCACTTCCTGTTTCCTGTTTCCGTTTGTGGCAGTTGCTTCTGTCTTTATGTTATGTTACTAACATGGCTCCTGTGCTGTGTTTATTTACATTACATGAAACAGTAATGAACGCAACCACAGATGCTGTTTACTTAGAAATAAATTTACATACACCCAGCCAGGAGGCTGCGACCCTTTTGCTGAACAGGATGGTGCCCTCCAGTGGATGCTGGAGGTTAAAGCGGTGAATTTACCTACTGGCGGGCTCAAATAGAATCAGGAACAATTGTTTGGGTGCGTGATGTGGGCCAGCTTACAATCTTATTACGTGCTATAAATCCCCCCGAATAACTAATCATATAGCATATGCTTTTAGTGTAAACACCAACCTGGCTTGAATTTGTGGCGACACTTATCTGGTGTGAACTGGCTCTTTAAACATGAAGCGCTTGTTATGAGCAGTTAACAATACTCGTGGCCTGACACAAACAGAAAACCTAACTAACTGACTGCAGGTATGGTCTCAGTCTCTAGTATTCTAGGTGCCAACACTATAATGAGGTGCGTGTGTAACATCCCAGAGTATGTCACTAAAACTCTGTCACCCAGCTTCATGATGTTAAAGTGTAGATGTGTTGTCACCTTGTGTAATCTGACCTTGCATTTATATTGTATGCCATTTCTATGTCTGTATTGAATGTATATGCTGTAATATCCATGTACACCAGCAGGTGGCAGCAATATGTAGTCAGAACATAGTTAGTTAACAGACCTAGACTGGAATAAACCATTCCAGGCTAGCCTACCCCCATCTGAGGAGGAGTGGAATGTTCCCACACCCTACTTCAGAGGGAGGACAGAAAGTTCTAGGCAGTGTTCCAGCCACCCCCTGTTGGGGTAGGCTGTGTGAATAGGAGCTCCCAGAAACAGGGATCCCAACCAAGGATTCAGGCCTAACCTGAGGCCCAAAGCAACTTTCCGAGCCTGAGTTCCTTACCTCAGCTGGATGACAAAGAAAGCAGCCATCTTCAGAACTACTAGATCTCCAGGAAGAAACCACCATTCCCTGCGAGCAGTCCTGTAAGTACAGATTCCAAATAAAAGGAGAAGATAAGTACCTCCATAGCTAGTCAGGCCCATACTAAGCAGACCTCAGACAAAGCAGAAGACAGATACCTGCCAGATTCTTAAAGGCGTATGTTCAGATGCAGAATATAGATATAATTCATGCCACATATTGCCAATACCTGCTGGGACCTAAAGACTATTGCTGTAATATTGTATGGATCTAAAGCTGCATAAGATAACCTCAAGTAAAGACAAGTTGGACCCTATTCTCTGTGTGGAATTCCATCATTCCTCCATTACTCCTATTTACAGCACTCAATTTGTTGCATGTCAGCCAGGATACAGGAGTCCAGCCGTACTACAGGTAGGAGACACAGTTGACACAATACAGAGACAATATCCCCCTCTGGCATTCCTAACCTGGTACTTGAGCTATACCATCTTAAAGGGCCCTTTTACAGTACCTGCGCAAGCTGCAACTGGCGTCACGAACTCAGTTACACCTAAATCTGACCCACTGCATAGCATGCCCACTGACCCAGTGTCCTGCTCATTGCATCAAGTGGCGTCACGAACAGGATCGGATTATATTGTGTGTCCATCCCTAAACAGCAGAACCGCATCTAATTGCGCTAAAAAACTGACTTAAACCGCATGCTGCACAGTATAACAATCAGGGCTGAAGATTGTACCAAAACCGCTTAAAAAGTGACTTGCTGACTTGCATTGCTGTGCCAAGGAAAGCGCTGCACGTGCGCTGCATCAGTTGCAGAGTTAATTCGTTATTGAGGAGATTTGCCACATTCGTTCCAAGATGGCGCTGCATCTTCATGCTGAAAGACAAAGAAATCAAGAAACGCCCTCCCAGGAGCACGAAAATGAGGAATACGCCCCCCAGAAGCGGGAAAATATGACTACACCCCCTCAGGAAAAGCGCAAAGATATCAGGAGCGGGAAACTTGGAGAACGCCCTCTATGGACTTATCTATGATCAGGCCAGAGGTGATAAAAACTCTGCCCTCTGCGCCCCTCCTTTAGTATTAGCCATCAGTGTATGTCGGACAGCAGCAAGAATGGCGCACCCGCGTCCAAAGTGGAACCAGATGGCCATTGATGGGGAGGACGTATACCCCGAACAGCCTATGGAGATCCGGGTCTCTCAACTGATACAGAGACGCGGACCCTCAGGTCTTGCAGCCCGACAGGAGGCCGTGGATACCCCTGCGCTCCCGATCCCTGCCGCATCTAGCCTACATGAGCTACCAGAGATGCCTGAGATGACTGATGAAGTCCCGGTTCCTGATAGCGGTGTTCCAGACCTGGTAATCGAGTACCAGGAGGCCGTGGATCCCTCCGCCGTGTACAGTGCACCCGCGGAAGCTGACGAACCTGCCCGGATGGATGTAGACATCGTACCCGCTCCCGCAGAGGCCGTCGCTGACGTCACTCCACCAGCAGAGAAGAAGGCCGTGATCCAGATGGCGCCTGAATCCGGAAAGGACCAGCGGAGGACACCGGAACCAGCCGCCCAGCCACGACATCAGGTAGGAGCTACCCCGCTCCCAGAGGCCCAGGCCCGGTCCATGTCCGCTCCACCACCACGTCCAGAGACCCCGTCACCGCCAATCAGCCTGAGGCCTACCAAGCCACAGCCACCTACTGGTGCGGTGGAGGCGGCCAGGGATTCCACTCCACCGCCCAGCTACAGCCAGCTGAGTAGCCTTAACCCAGAGGTACCCCACAAGATCACCGCATTTGCCCAGACGGCTTGGGAGTACAAGTCAGCCGTAGAAGAATGGGTGAAGGAGGTACTAGACAGCCCCCAGTCCGGAGATCCCGTCCCGACCAGGCGTACAGGAACCGTCCTATGGTTCTCTGTAGAAAGAGGCGTGGGTTTCCTCCAAGATAACCATTCAGGCACAGAGGTATTTGTAGGGCGCAGATCCGTGAAGCGTCACTACTTGCCCCAGGAGAGGCACAACTTATACATTGGGGACCAAGTCGAATATACCCCCATGCGGTCCATGCAAGGACTATTTGCAGCCGGAGTCACCCTGCTCCAGAAACCTCTCTCCCCTGTCATCACCCCAGAGACCTGGCAGGAAGATCCAGGCTCTGCAGCAAAGACCAGATGTCTGCAGGAGACCCCAGATGGCCGGCTGGTATTTAAAGAAAAAGAACAACCAGCCCCTGCACCTCTCATTCCAGATCTGTCACCTCCACCAACCCTGAGGGTAGGACAAATTAACAATTCTGTCTTGACCTTTAACCCTAAGGTCCAGCCCTGCTTCATGCCACCCTACGTGCTCCCATGGAAGCAGCCCCAGACAACGGCTCCAGCTCTTCCTGCACCATTGAAGCCAGAAGTTTTACCCCTTCCTGCACCGTCTGTGGATCCCGGTCTGCAGCAAGCAACAGCTACCTTCTCTAGATTGGCAGTACAGCCAATCCCTACAGTAACCGGTAGAGGCCGCTGGCGCACCACCGTCAACACTACCCTAAGCCACCAGCAGAAGCAAGATGTCCCTCTAATGAGGTTCAGCAGCTCAAGTAGTGACGAGGAGCTAGACACCTACCTGTAAGGTGTCCCCACAGAAGAATAACCACCAGTGACATTGTTCTGGGAGCCACTCGGTGGACTGCTACCTGACGGGTGAGGACCTGTTGGCATTGTTGTGTGATGTTTTTACCATTTTGTTCCAGGTTGCCATTGTTTGTCCTCATCCAGATGGTCATGTCAGTTAGGACTCCCCCCATCAGCACTTTAACCCCCTTACATCCAAGTTGGAAGTTTTATCCCCTTTCTCAGGTTACTTGATAGCTTGCTGCTATTTTATGACATTTTAACCCTTTGGATTACAATTGACTCTTTTGCCCTGTGGATTGCAAAGGAACTTTTATCAGGTTCCAGAGGATTCTTCTACTTTAAGCACTTCCAGGAATACGGACTCAAGTTATTGTTGAGCCTATCCTTGCACTTGCACATAAAATTTGCACTATTTTATAAAATGTTTGCAACATAAAAGCTTGCACTTCATTGTCATGCTATTTAATAATTTATGCCATTGTAACCAGTTTACAAATGTTATATAATGTTCAAAATATCCTGCCCATTGTGTGTATTATCTTTCCAGGAGCCACAATGTGATTTTATGCACTGTCTACCATGATTGCACTTACCATTGCACTTAACAAAAAAAAATTGTAGCAACTTACTCAAAGTGTGCCTTTTCACAGCTCTTGTTCTCTTCCCCTTCATACGGACTGTCATCAGATGGACGTTGTACACCAATGGCCTACACCCGGTGATATATACCCATAGGTACCCAGGGTAGGACCAAATGGTATGTCCTGACAGGTCCAGATTACTTCACAGGTACCCCTGCTGCTTTGGGAATCGTTAGAAGCCCTAGGCTGCTCCTTCCCGCTTGTTAAATGTTCCGGATTGTTCCCATCCGGAGGTGTCTCATTTCCAGGAGATCCATGGGAACGTACTGCCCTCCTCCTGTGACTTGCCAGAAGACATGGAGACGATAAATACCTCCCCTTCTGAGCCTTTTTGCCTAGGGTAAGGCGCCTCAAACCTTAGAGCCACAACTTAGCTTCCTCATAGACATCATAGTGATCGTGCTATAAGCCAAATTTCTTCAGGCTATGATGCAGGGAAGGGAATGCAGGATAAAGCCACCCTTTCATTTGCGGGCATTCCATTACATAATGGTGGGATTACGGAGTAAAGACACCCCCATGCTTTCTTTGATGTCTAAAGGATCCAGAACATACAAAGTCAGTCAGTAAAGGTTTTGCTTTGTGCAGTTATAGGTTACCTGGTTATACCAAGATAATGAAACTGTGTGTTGGACACCTTATGCTAGCGGGCAGGAACCTCGAGGAAACCGTTAAATGTTTTGTCTTTGTATGTCATTATATGTATATTCATGCAGCACTTTGTATTAATTGGGTACCCAGAGCTATTCCTCACCGCCTAATGTACGCCGAGGACGGCTTCACTTAAAGTAAGCGGGTATGTAACATCCCAGAGTATATCACTAAAACTCTGTCACCCAGCTTCATGATGTTAAAGTGTAGATGTGTTGTCACCTTGTGTAATCTGACCTTGCATTTATATTGTATGCCATTTCTATGTCTGTATTGAATGTATATGCTGTAATATCCATGTACACCAGCAGGTGGCAGCAATATGTAGTCAGAACATAGTTAGTTAACAGACCCAGACTGGAATAAACCATTCCAGGCTAGCCTACCCCCATCTGAGGAGGAGTGGAATGTTCCCACACCCTACTTCAGAGGGAGGACAGAAAGTTCTAGGCAGTGTTCCAGCCACCCCCTGTTGGGGTAGGCTGTGTGAATAGGAGCTCCCAGAAACAGGGATCCCAACCAAGGATTCAGGCCTAACCTGAGGCCCAAAGCAACTTTCCGAGCCTGAGTTCCTTACCTCAGCTGGATGACAAAGAAAGCAGCCATCTTCAGAACTACTAGATCTCCAGGAAGAAACCACCATTCCCTGCGAGCAGTCCTGTAAGTACAGATTCCAATTACAAGGAGAAGATAAGTACCTCCATAGCTAGTCAGGCCCATACTAAGCAGACCTCAGACAAAGCAGAAGACAGATACCTGCCAGATTCTTAAAGGCGTATATTCAAATGCAGAATATAGATATAATTCCTGCCACATATTGCCAATACCTGCTGGGACCTAAAGACTATTGCTGTAATATTGTATGGATCTAAAGCTGCATAAGATAACCTCAAGTAAAGACAAGTTGGACCCTATTCTCTGTGTGAAATTCCATCATTCCTCCATTACTCCTATTTACAGCACTCAATTTGTTGCATGTGAGCCAGGATACAGGAGTCCAGCCGTACTACAGGTAGGAGACACCGTTGACACAATCCAGAGACAATATCCCCCTCTGGCATTCCTAACCTGGTACTTGAGCTATGCCATCTTAAAGGGCCCTTTTACAGTACCTGCGCAAGCTGCAACTGGCGTCACAAACTCAGTTACACCTAAATCTAAACCACTGCATAGCATGCCCACTGACCCAGTGTCCTGCTCATTGCACATGCACAATCAGTTTTACTGACCCGGTTCTGCTCTGTATAAGCTGGTGACTGTGGACAGAACAAGGGATTCTCCAACAAGCGTGCGGTACTACAGTGTCTGTGGCTTTACTCCTCAGCTCTCATCTGTGTTCATGGCAGCAATTCCCCTTCCTCTGGACAAGATCAGGGCCTTGGACACCATCAGCTAAACTTGGCTGCAGTTCTGTTCCCTGAAGGATGCTCTCACGCCTGGATGTCAAGGGATTCTACTCACACACAGCTTTGGATTCTAATGATGTCTTGTTCACAATTTAATAATATTGCAATATAGATATTGAGGTACATTAGTTCTATTACAAAATTTTATACATATATATATATATATATATACATGCTAATATGATGCACTAAGTTCCCTTTCTTAGGGTTTTAGGGTGTTTTGTTCCCACACGTGTTACTTTGCACATGTTGTTTTTATACTTTTTATCACATCAAATTTATTTTTCCATATAAGATTATATTATTATGGTATTATCACGGTCAGCGTGACTATCACATACGTGACACAGAGGGAGGGAACGAGGAGGGCCCTGCCCAAGTGAGAGGGAAGGTGGTGACCCCTGACTCACCTGGCGGCTGGCACCTGGCTGCCCTGACGTCCCTAGACGGGTTCCTCACCCGTACGCCGATCACGTGCCTAAAGCCCTGGCTTTCCCTGAGCTGAGACCTGGATAGTGAACAGGGCGGTGGGAACACTAGTCCGCACCACTAGCTCTAAGGGAAAAACACCAAGGGGAGGACAGACAACACAGACTCAACATATAATCCCAGGTGGGCGACAACAGGAGACAACAATAAGCCCAACAGGAATCCGGAGGGTAGCACTCTGGAACGACAACCAGGATTCACAACTCCAGTGGGTCAGTATAGATGTCCAGGCAGGAAGCTCTATAACTGGCAACTAGAGAAGTGTGAGGGGAGAATATAAGGAGGTTGGGAGTGGCAGACAAGAAACAGCTGAGGAGGAGAAGCTACGGATCCCTGAGTGAGACAAAAAGGATAGCAAGGCAAACACAGAAAACAATCACTAAGAAACAACGTGATCTTTAGATATAGAGCGCGCAGCCACCCGCTGCGACTTCCTGACCCCGGGTATAACGGAGTCAGACGTGGCTCTAGATACCCTCGTGACAGTACCCCCCCTTTCACGAGGGGCCTCCGGACACTCAGGACCAGGTCTCTCCGGATGAGAGGCATGGAAAGTCTGAATTAACCCGTTGGCGTTTACCTCTGACGCTGGAACCCACATTCTTTCCTCGGGACCGTAACCCCTCCAATGCACCAGATACTGAAGAGAGCGGCGGACCCGACGAGAATCAACAATTCTGGCTATTTGAAACTCCAGATTACCAGCCACAACAACAGGAGGAGGTGGCAGCGGTGATGGTTCTAGAGGTGGAACATACTTCTTGAGTAACGATTTATGGAAGACGTTATGGATCTTAAAAGTCTGAGGTAGCTCCAGGCGAAAAGCCACAGGGTTAATGACGGCTACTATTTTATAGGGACCAATGAACCTAGGACCCAGTTTCCAAGAAGGAACCTTCAACTTAATATTCCTAGTAGACAACCACACATAGTCATTCACTCCTAGGTCCGGACCTGGCGACCGTTTCTTATCGGCCATGCATTTATATTTACCACTCATCTTTTTCAAGTTAACTTGCACCTTCTGCCATACCGATGAAAGAGATGAAGAAAACCTTTCCTCTTCGGGAACCCCAGAAGACCCCCCCTCTTTGAAAGTACAAAATTGGGGATGAAAACCGTATGCACCAAGGAATGGTGACTTGCCAGTGGACTCCTGATAATGATTATTTATGGCAAACTCAGCTAACGGTAAATATGATGACCACAACTCCTGGTTTTCAGACACAAAACACCTTAAATATGTTTCTAGGTTTTGGTTGGTACGCTCAGTCTGTCCATTCGACTGAGGATGGAAAGCTGAGGAAAAGGACAAGTGAACCCCCAAACGGGAACAAAAAGCTTTCCAAAACTTAGAAATAAACTGGGTTCCCCGATCCGAAACCACATCGGAAGGGACCCCGTGAAGCTTCACGATTTCACTGATAAATACCTGAGCGAGAGTTTTAGCATTAGGAAGTGCGGGTAGCGCAATAAAGTGTACCATTTTGCTAAACCTGTCTACTACTACCAGGATAACTGTTTTACCCGCCGACAACGGTAAGTCAGTGATGAAATCCATTGACAGATGTGTCCATGGTCTATTGGGAATGAAAAGTGGCAATAAAGACCCTGCTGGACGTGTATGAGAGACTTTCGCGCGTGCACAAGTAGAACAAGTAGACACAAAATCCATTACATCCTGACGCAACCTTGGCCACCAAAAACGACGAGATAATAGCTCCAAGGTTGCTTTACTACCCGGGTGTCCAGCAAGTGCCGAATTATGATGTTCTTTTAATAATTCAAGACGCAGGTTTAACGGTACAAACAATTTCTCTGAGGGGCAAGAGGCCGGGGCGTCCCCCTGAGCCTCTAACACCTTTCCCTCTAGAACAGAGTGTACAGCAGAGACAACCGCTCCTCTTTGTAAAATAGGTACCGGATCACAAACATTACCCCCTCCAGGGAAACTATGAGATAATGCGTCTGCCTTGGTATTTTTTGCCCCAGGACGATAGGTGATTACAAAGTTAAATCTGGTAAAGAATAACGACCACCTAGCTTGTCTAGGGGTGAGACGCTTAGCCGATTCTAGGTACAGAAGGTTCTTGTGATCCGTAATCACTGTGACGGGGTGGATTGCTCCCTCTAAGAAGTGACGCCACTCTTCAAGCGCCAGTTTAATCGCCAACAGTTCCCTATTTCCAATATCATAATTCTTCTCTGCAGAAGATAATTTTTTGGAAAAGAAAGCGCAAGGACGCCATTTGCCAGGAGACGGACCCTGAGACAATACAGCTCCCACTCCCACCTCTGACGCATCTACCTTGACAATAAAAGGCTGGGAGACATCAGGTTGAATTAGAACAGGTGCCGAGGTAAACCTCTCCTTTAGAGAGGAAAATGCATCTTTAGCGGCGTCAGACCATTTGGAAAAATCCGTCCCCGTCCTAGTCATGTCGGTAAGGGGTTTAACGATCACTGAATAATTTTTAATGAACTTTCTATAGAAATTAGCGAAACCCAAAAACGTTGTAGGGCTTTAAGGTTCTCAGGAAGATCCCAATCTAAAATTGCCTGGACCTTCCCAGGATCCATGCGGAAACCTGAAGCAGATAATAGATATCCCAGGAACTGTAATTCCTGAACGGCGAAGACACATTTTTCAATTTTTGCATATAATTTATTCGTCCGTAGGACCTGCAGTACTTGCCTGACATGCACCTCATGTGTTTTCAGATCAGCCGAATAAATTAAGATATCATCTAGGTATATGACTACAAACCTGCAGATGAGATGACTAAAAATATCATTAACGAAATGTTGGAAGACAGCAGGGGCATTGGTCAGACCGAAAGGCATAACTAGATTTTCATAATGCCCCTCAGGGGTGTTAAAAGCTGTCTTCCACTCATCCCCTTCCTTGATACGAATCAGATTGTAGGCCCCCCTAAGATCAAGTTTGGAGAACCACTTAGCACCCGCAATCTGATTAAAAAGGTCAGGAATGAGAGGAAGAGGGTATGGGTCACGGATGGTTATCTGGTTTAACTCACGGAAATCTAAGCAAGGACGCAGGCCCCCATCTTTCTTTTTAACAAAGAAAAACCCTGCAGCCACGGGTGAAGAAGAGGGTCTGATGTGTCCCTTAGCCAGACTCTCGGAGATATAATCTTTCATGGCTTGTCTCTCGGGACCCGAAAGATTATACAACCTGGACTTGGGTAATTTTGCCCCGGGAATCAGGTTAACTGGGCAATCATAAGGACGATAAGGTGGTAGCTTCTGACAACCCTTTTCAGAAAAAACGTCCTCAAAGTCCGAAATAAATGTAGGTAGGGAAGCTATGGAGGCGATTAAGCAATTGTTATTTAAGCAATTCTCTCTGCAATGCTCACTCCACTCCAATATCTCCCTGGCCTGCCAATCCACCACTGGATTGTGCGCTACCAACCAGGGAAGACCCAATACCACCGGAGAGGGAAGGCCCTCCAGAACGTAACATGAAAGACACTCATTATGGTGGTCCCCTACCCGAAGGTGTAAATTATGAACAATGTGGGTGAGGTTTCTCTGAGACAGAGGAGCAGAAACTATAGCGAATACTGGAATAGGTCTCTGCAGCATACAGAGAGACAAACCCATAGTGCGGGCAAAATGGGCATCAATCAAGTTTACCCCTGCTCCACTGTCTAGAAAAAAAGAAATAGACTCCGTCTTAACACCAAAAACAATGACCGCTGGTAACACAAATTGAGATGTTCGTATGGAGGAAACGTATACCCCCCGGCTGACATCCTCCGCACAGCCCGGGGTTAGTAGTTTTCCGACGGTCTTTTGTTTTGTGAGAAAGGAGGGACAGACATTAATGAAATGACCCTTCCCCCCACAGAAAAAACAAGCCCCCCCCTACGGCGAACCTCGGGAGGACGGACCTGACGAGAAGTTCCGGCTAGCTGCATAGGCTCATCTAAGTCAGTACAGACTGACTGTTGCTTGGGAGAGGTAACCAATTGCTCCGGAATTTTCGATCTCTCCCTAAGACGTCTATCTATTCTGATAGAGAGGGACATAACAGCATCAAGGGAAAGGGGGGTCTCATACAGCGACAGTGCATCCTTAACCCTTTCAGATAACCCAGAGCAGAACTGACTCATGAGAGCCGGGTCGTTCCACTGAGTATCCGTAGCCCACCTACGGAACTCTGAGCAATATTCCTCTGCTGACCGATCTCCCTGTAGGAGTCTCCGTAACTTCGACTCAGCCAGGGCGACTCGGTCAGGGTCATCATATATGAGACCCAAAGCCCCAAAAAATCCCTCCACTGACCGAAGAGCCTGAGAACCAGGGGGTAACGAGAACGCCCAGGATTGTGGATCCCCCTGAAGCAGGGAAATGACAATCCCTACCCGCTGTTCTTCATGACCTGAGGAGTAAGGGCGCAACTTAAAATATAATTTGCAGGCCTCACGGAACGTCGCAAATTTGTCCCTTCCCCCAGAAAATCTGTCGGGAAGAGCAACCTTGGGTTCTGTGACAACCTGGTTACCCATAGCAACCGCTGGGGGTGCGGTCTGCTGCATTTGCTGCTGTTGTTGGAGAACAGACGCCTTCAATCCTGCCACCTCCAAAGATAGGCTTTGAAGCTGTTCTGCCAAGGCATCAATAGGATCCATATTGGATACTAAGTAGAGAAAAAAAAACAACAAATAAAAAATGATATATATATATTTTTTTTTTCCTCAAAAAGTAATGGCCAGTTATAATATCACGGTCGGCGTGACTATCACATACGTGACACAGAGGGAGGGAACGAGGAGGGCCCTGCCCAAGTGAGAGGGAAGGTGGTGACCCCTGACTCACCTGGCGGCTGGCACCTGGCTGCCCTGACGTCCCTAGACGGGTTCCTCACCCGTACGCCGATCACGTGCCTAAAGCCCTGGCTTTCCCTGAGCTGAGCCCTGGATAGTGAACAGGGCGGTGGGAACACTAGTCCGCACCACTAGCTCTAAGGGAAAAACACCAAGGGGAGGACAGACAACACAGACTCAACATATAATCCCAGGTGGGCGACAACAGGAGACAACAATGAGCCCAACAGGGATCCAGAGGGTAGCACTCTGGAACGACAACCAGGATTCACAACTCCAGTGGGTCAGTATAGATGTCCAGGCAGGAAGCTCTATAACTGGCAACTAGAGAAGTGTGAGGGGAGAATATAAGGAGGTTGGGAGTGGCAGACAAGAAACAGCTGAGGAGGAGAAGCTACGGATCCCTGAGTGAGACAAAAAGGATAGCAAGGCAAACACAGAAAACAATCACTAAGAAACAACGTGATCTTTAGATATAGAGCGCGCAGCCACCCGCTGCGACTTCCTGACCCCGGGTATAACGGAGTCAGACGTGGCTCTAGATACCCTCGTGACAGGTATTATGTGTATGGCCTTCCTTGTTGTAGGTTTTATATATATATACAGTACAGACCAAAAGTTTGGACACACCTTCTCATTCAAAGAGTTTTCTTTATTTTCATGACTATGAAGGCATCAAAACTATGAATTAACACATGTGGAATTATATACATAACAAACAAGTGTGAAACAACTGAAAATATGTCATATTCTAGGTTCTTCAAAGTAGCCACCTTTTGCTTTGATTACTGCTTTGCACACTCTTGGCATTCTCTTGATGTGCTTCAAGAGGTAGTCCCCTGAAATGGTCTTCCAACAGTCTTGAAGGAGTTCCCAGAGATGCTTAGCACTTGTTGGCCCTTTTGCCTTCACTCTGCGGTCCAGCTCACCCCAAACCATCTCGATTGGGTTCAGGTCCGGTGACTGTGGAGGCCAGGTCATCTGGCGCAGCACCCCATCACTCTCCTTCATGGTCAAATAGCCCTTACTTTCAACGTTTTCCCAATTTTTCGGCTGACTGACTGACCTTCATTTCTTAAAGTAATGATGGCCACTCGTTTTTCTTTACTTAGCTGCTTTTTTCTTGCCATAATACAAATTCTAACAGTCTATTCAGTAGGACTATCAGCTGTGTATCCACATAACTTCTCTTCAACGCAACTGATGGTCCCAAACCCATTCATAAGGCAAAAAATCCCACTTATTAAACCTGACAGGGCACACCTGTGAAGTGAAAACCATTTCAGGGGACTACCTCTTGAAGCTCATCAAGAGAATGCCAAGAGTGTGCAAAGCAGTAATCAAAGCAAAAGGTGGCTACTTTGAAGAACCTAGAATATGACATATTTTCAGCTGTTTCACACTTGTTTGTTATGTATATAATTCCACATGTGTCAATTCATAGTTTTGATGCCTTCAGTGTGAATCTACAATTTTCATATTCATGAAAATAAAGAAAACTCTTTGAATGAGAAGGTGTGTCCAAACTTTTGGTCTGTACTGTATATATTATATTTAGTTATTTTACACATAACTTCATCGCCCTCCTATACCTTGGGGCTCCTATTGTCATGGCTACGATGGCGACACATATAGTATATCGTTAAGAAATATGAGTGAGTGACTGCAATGACGAGCTTCCGGACGACATCTGACCTTTTCCAATATGGCACCTCCCCTCCTCCCTCCCTGACTGCGCATGCGCAGGACATCGCGAGCTCGCGAGTTTTCGCTCGTGCTCTGATCGCGGCGGTTCGGGAGTGCATGGGGGTGGAATGAGGTAGGGACTATGATGAAGGAGACGTGGATAGGGTAATTGAGCTCCAACACAGCTATATAGAGTGTCCCCATGATTAGGCTAGTACGCCCCCCGGAAGAATCCATCGGGCGAAACGCGCGTCGGGGAGTCTTTGGAGGTCACATCTGCTCGCGGTCGGTATTGTATATCTTTCTTTTTTCAATGTTTTACCCACTGTGCATTTGCACTTTCTGCAGTGTTACTACTGCATGGGACATATTTGAGGGACCTGTTCTATTGATATACCTGTGCCTCTGTGTGGAATAATATTTACAAGATGCCTATGGGTGGTTTTGTATATCCTTATTTTGTGTTTTCTCTTATTGATATCCTGGGGCTTTTGTGTGGTATAACATTGATAATTTTCATATGAATGTACTGCTGTGTTGATGTTTGCCCGACCATATGCTGCTGCTTAGGATCTATTTTTAACCGCATGGATATTATTGTACTTTGTAATTTGTGTCATAAATAAAGAGTGTATATTCTTCATTACTTATTTATGCGTGGCTATTTATTCGGTGTATGGTGATACAATTCCCACGAATGTACTATAAGCTTGCTGGAGTTCACCAGATCCGGCCCAACCAGATACTGCCATATGCCACTGGACCTCATTGACTATAATGGTATGCAGCTGGGATCTGTTCACTTCCTGGCAAAATGTCGGCTTTTGGCAAGACAAAAAATGTTGCATGCAAAGGCAATGGGGTCCGGCAATGAACAACAGTATCCGGCTGTGCCGGATCCAGTGAACTTCAGCAGCCTTTTGTATGCTAGAATAGGCTGCTGAATCAGTTAAATGAAGGTATGAACCTAACCTCACAGATACCATAATATCCTATGGGTGTTGGTATGGCATCTGTAGTAGACATGTAATGTGGGTTCCTATACCTATCATGTGTCAGTGATGCAGATGTGATATACAGTGTCTATAGTACAAGGATGGCCAACCTGAGGCTCTCCAGCTGTTTCAAAACTACAACTCCCATCATGCCCGGACAGTCTACAGCTATCAGCCTACAGCAGGGCATGGTGGGAGTTGTAGTTTTACAACAGCTGGAGAGCCACAGGTTGGCCATGCCTGCTATAGTACATACTGTACCTGGCCTGTGCTGAGGTGAGTTGAGGAATAATAGCTCCTCCTATACATTCTCAGTAAGACTAGACCATGCGGCTATTGACCCTGAATTCATCAGATTAAAATGAAGCAAGGGCCGCTTCTCAGATTATTAATGATTTTCAGACTGGAATGATATCAGCATAATAGGATTTTCACACGCTCCCTGCTGAGCTGTGCTTCATGTGATGATCAAGTGTTGTACCTATTTTGTTGTTTTGTGGGTGTTGGTGCAGCGGACTAGTCCCAGGCGTCTGGGATATCCGTTGACCCTTAGGAGGTTTGTACGAAATATGTAGAGCAAGTAGTCATGACGCCAGTTGCAGTTAAGCAATGAGGACATGGAGTCCCCTTTGTAGATGGTGGTAGTGGGGGTACCCAGATGTAGGATTGCCAGAGTAGTGTAGAGTGGCCTACAATCTCTTTGACGGTGTTGTGTAGACGTGTAATGGTGCTCCTACCTGGATATCCTTGGATCCCAGACGTGGTAGTCCGAAGCAAGTGCAAAAGGGGGTTGTTGAACGTGGGTGATGAACAAGTTGAATAAATGGAGTCCAGACTTTGTATCAACTTAGAACACAACTTTACTTGGCATAAACGATAATCCAAACAGTTTCCAAATGGTATCTTGGTCATCAGCAGGGATTGGCTTAACTTCTGCAGGCAAACACTTCTGCAACAATCTCAGCACTGCTATGCTGTAGCTTTCTCAGCTCTACTATTCTAGCTGGATCAAATAGGAAACCTTCCCTCTTCTGGTGGAACTTAGTTTAGCTGTAGTCTGTCTCTTACTGTATCTTTAGTCCTAGGAACTTCTTCCTGGCTTCAAGCTCACTTAGCTTGGATATAGGCAATGCAAGCCCAGGAGGGGACAAGCAACCATGTAGACTTCACAGGCAAGGCCTGCTGACCTACACACAACCTCCCCTTAGGAAGGGTAAGCTAGACTGACCTCTAACTAACTAACTAACTAACTAACTCCTCCCTCTCACGAGAGGGCTGGAATGGAACAAACAGGTTCCTCTCCAGGGAAACTAGCTCTACACAGACTGCCGCCACCTGCTGGTGAACCAGGCACATTACATGTTAACAGTAGTTCATAAGGAAATATAAATACACTCATTGCATGATATGGCATTATATGCATAAGATGACACAGGATGCGGCAACAGAGATAGTGGGGGTACAAAAGAGGTGGTAATGCCACTCTGGGTTATTACATTGGCAGGTTAAACTTTTGAAATGGGAGGATGGAGCAAATGTCCACATACTCATCCTTCCAAATCCATTCCTTAACTCCTTAAGGACCGGGCTCATTTTTACCTTAATAACCAGGCCATTTTTTGCAAATCTGACCAGTGTCACTTTATGTGGTGAAAACTTTAAAACGCTTTGACTTATCCAGGCCATTCTGAGATAGTTTTTTCGTCACATATTGTACTTCATGACACTGGTAAAATTGAGTCGAAAAAATTCATTTTTATTTATAAAAAAATACCAAATTTGCAAATTTCCAAGTTTACATTTCTCTACTTCTATAATACATAGTAATACCTACAAAAATAGTTATTACTTTACATTCCCCATATGTCTACTTCATGTTTGGATGATTTTGGGAATGACATTTTATTTTTTGGGGAGGTTACAAGGCTTAGAAGTTTAGAAGCAAATCTTAAATTTTTTTTAAATTTTTAAAAACCCACTTTTCAAGGAGCAGTTCAGGTCTGAAGTCACTTTGTGAGGCTTACATAATAAAAAAAACACCCAAAAATGACCCCATTCTAGAAACTACACCCCTCAAGGTATTCAAAACTGATTTTACAAACTTTGTTAACCCTTTAGGTGTTCCACAAGAATTAATGGAAAATAGAGATACAATTTCAAAATTTAACTTTTTTGGCATATTTTCCATTTTAATAATTTTTTTCCAGTTACAAAGCAAGGGTTAACAGCTAAACAAAACTCAATATTTATGGCTCTGATTCTGTAGTTTACAGAAACACCCCATATGTGGTCGTAAACCGTTGTACGGGCACACGGCAGGGCGCAGAAGGAAAGGAATGCCATACGGTTTTTGGAAGGCAGATTTTGCTGGACTGGTTTTTTGACACCATGTCCCATTTGAAGTCCCCCTGATGCACCCCTAGAGTAGAAACTCCAAAAAATTGATCCCATTTTAGAAACTACGGGATAGGGTTGCAGTTTTGTTGGTACTATTTTAGTGTACATATGATTTTTGGTTGCTCTATATTACACTTTACACAATGATTTCTTTTTTAAAAACAAAAAAAATCATGTTCTAGTGTTTCCATAGTCTGAGAGCCATAGTTTTTTTTTAGTTTTTAGGCGATTATCTTGGGTAGGGTATGATTTTTGCGGGATGAGATGACTGTTTGATTGGCACTATTTTAGGGTGCGTGTGACTTTTTGATCGCTTGCTATTACACTTTTTGTGATGTAAGGTGACAAAAAATGGCTTTTTTTACACCGTTTTTATTTTTATTTTTTTACGGTATTCACCTGAGAGGTTAGGTCATGTTATATTTCTATAGAGCCGGTCGATACGGACACGGCGATACCTAATATGTATCCTTTTTTTGATCGCTTGCTATTACACTTTTTGTGATGTAAGGTGACAAAAAATTGTTTATTTAGCACAGTTTTTATATATATTTTTTTTTACGGTGTTCATTTGAGGGGATATTAGCATATTTTAAAAGTGTTTATTTTAAGAGAACGGCGGCAGGCAGGGAGTTATAAAGCATACTGTTATGTACTGCTGACATTAGCACATCGCTAATGTCAGTCAGCTACATAACGTTATTTCTGATAACAGAAACCCTTTAAGTTTTTGAGCTTTAGCTCTGACCTTCTCCCCATCAGTGATTTTCAGGGACCTGTGCCCTTCAATCATGCGTTGTTAATTACATCCTGATTTACATTTCAAATCATGGATGCATTTACATGAATGTGACTTCTTTTTTAAATTAATCTTCATAGATTATAAGGGCAAATTATTTTTGCTTGGCTGCAATCAGAGATCTCAGTCTTACATTGCACGTCATATTACTAATATCAGGAACTAAAATATGTAATGATACATAGTGGCAGATTATCATTGCATGTACAAGGGAACAGCCTGACAGAGAGAGGCTTTTTTTTATTCAATATATAAGGCTGAGTGTGCAGCGACCGGGTCCGCAGGGGCAACACGTGAGGCTACGGTGGGCCGATGGGAGTAGTAGTAGTTTTTGCTACTCAGTTAGCAGAGCCTCCCTGGGCCGGAGTGCAGTGATGGGGAAGACATCTATTGCAGGGGCACTCTCTATTGCAGGGAACATCAGCCAGATGAAAGTTGAGGTGCCCTTGATGGTAATGGGTATGCTTAAGGTGCTTTGGTGGCTGGGCCCCTGTGTTTGTGATGCCAGCACCATTAGGTGCAAATAAAGTTGGTAGAAAGGATGAGGAGTCAATTGTAGTAAACAACAGAACTTTTACTAAATCATTTGTCTTCAGGTAGTCAGTACAGTGCATTAGTACAGAAGAAGGTAATAGTTCAAATATCCAATAGGCAGTAATCCTTCTATCAAGCTGGGCAGTTGTCAGTTAAGGAGTTTTCCTAAGGCAATTGCTCTAACAGGCAAGACATAGATTGATGCTGATATAGTTTTACACTAGGTCCACTTGCTAGCACTCAGGTACTGAATATAATGTTTTCTTACTTATTTTGAGCAATCCAATAAGGGCGATCTCCCTCGTGGCAGGCAAACTCTCTGCTACATTATTTATGCAGGATGCTCTCCTGAAAATGTTCAGGTTCACTAGGTTCCAGAAGGCATAGTAACATAGTACATAAGGCTGAAAAAAGACATCTGTCCATCCAGTTCGGCCTGTCATCCTGCAAGTTAATCCAGAGGAAGGCAAAAAAAAAAACCCTGTGAGGTAGAAGCCAATTTCCCCCACTTTAGGAGAATAAAAAATTCCTTCCCGACTCCAATCAGGCAATCAGAATAACTCCCTGGATCAACGACCCCTCTCTAGTAGCTATAGCCTGTAATATTATTACTAGAGATGTCGCGAACATTAAATTTTCCGTTCGTGAACGGCGAACACGAATTTTCGCAAATGTTCTCGAACGGGCGAACCGGGCGAACCGCCATAGACTTCAATAGGCAGGCGAATTTTAAAACCCACAGGGACTCTTTCTGGCCACAATAGTGAATGAAAAGGGGACTAACACCTGGACTGTGGCATGCCGGAGGGGGATCCATGGCAAAACTCCCATGGAAAATTACATAGTTGAACCAGAGTCGGGTTTTAATCCATAAAGGGTATAAATCACCTAACATTCCTAAATTGTTTGGAATAATGTGCTTTAAAACATCAGGTATGATGTTGTATCGATCAGGTAGTGTAAGGGTTACGCCCGCTTCACAGTGACAGACCAAACTCCCCGTTTAACGCACAGCAAACATCCGCAAACAGTCCATTTGCACAACCGCAAACTCCCCATTTGCACAAGGTTGGATACCAAGCTAGCCATGTCCCATTCCTTGTCCTCACTGACGTCATTGAAGGTCTCTTCCTCCACCCAGCCACGTACAACACCAAGGGTCCCTGATAGGTGACAACAAGCCCCCTGGGATGCCTGCTGTGGTTGGTCTTCAACCTCCTCAAAGCCACCTTCCTCCTCTAACTCCTCTTCTTCAGACTCCTCTCCCTGCATTGTCACAGGTCCAGCAATCGACGACGACAAGGCTGCTTCTGGTGGTGATGGTGACCACAACTCTTCCTCTTCATGCTCATCTACGGCCTGATCCAGCACTCTTCGCAGGGCACGCTCCAGAAAAAACGCATATGGGATGAGGTCAATGATGTTGCCTTGGGTTTGACTGACCAGGTTTGTGACCTCCGCAAAAGGACGCATGAGCCTACAGCCATTGTGCATGAGCGTTCAGTAACGTGGCCAAAAAATACCCAGCTCCGCAGAGGCTGTCCTCTTTTTTTTTAATTAAAAAAAATCTGTTCTTAACAGTTTCATCTCTGTTTTGTCCCCTATCAGGGGCCGGCGTATGGAATAGATTTTAGGAACCGGGAGATGGAAAAAGATGCTTGGTCGGTCCTCTTACTTCCAATTTGGGGCACTGCGCGTACCCCTTGCAATGTACTGTGCCACCAGATATGAGTGGTGTGTTTAAGTAATACTATTCCTAACAGTTTAATCCCTGTTACGTCCCCTATCAGGGGACGGTGTATGAAATAGATTTTAGGAACCAGGAGATGGAAAAAGATGCTTGGTTGGTCCTCCTCCTTCCAATTTGGGGCACTGCGCGTGTGCCGTGCAATGTACTGTGCGTGTGCCGTGCAATGTACTGTGCCACCAGATATAAGTGGTGTGTTAAGTAGTACTATTCCTATCAGTTTAATCCCTGTTACGTCCCCTATCAGGGGACGTGTATGGAATAGATTTTAGACAACCGCAAAGAGTTGTCAATAGTTGACACACTCATGACATAAATTTTATTCCTCTATGCGTCAATCTTGGTGTAGTGATGACTGTGCTCGTGCGCACGTTTGGGAGATTGCAGGCGATGGGGGTTTTTCAAAGTCTATGGTCGTGCTGACTGAGGTTGTTCAGTGACAGTTAAGTGACCCAGAAAACAATGATTCTGCAGTGTGGGCCCATTGTTGGCCTAGTAGGCTTTAATGATCACCTTAGATCAAACACAAGGCCCGCGGGCCGAATCCGACCCGCCAGACCTCGTCATGTGGCCCGCGCAGCGAGCGAGCTGGCGGCGGCGGCTGGGCACAGGGAGATGAGCGCTTCCATTGTGGAAGCGCTCATCTCCAGTCATCTGTATCGCCGTCCTCAGGACAGCGATACAGATGCCTGCCTGTGCTGCGGTAGGGGAGGGAGAGGCGTGTCCCTTTCCCTTCCTCTGATAGGCTGCCGGCCTAGTGCCTGCAGCCTATCAGAGGCCGGCGCAGGCGGCGCGATGACGCCATCGCGCTGCCTGAGCCATACAGCGTGGGACACAGGCCAGAAGAGGCCTGCATCGCATCACTGACATGGAGGTAAGTATGTGTTTTTTTTTATTATGTACAATACTTTTACTGGCGGGGGCTGTTATTACTGGCAAAGGGGGGCTGTTATTACTGGTGGGGGCTGTTATTACTGGCAAAGGGGGGGGCTGTTATTACTGGCACAGAGGGGCTGTTATTACTGGCACAGAGGGGCTGTTATTACTGACACAGAGGGGCTCTTATTACTGGGGGCTGTTATTACTGACACAGAGGGGCTCTTATTACTGGGGGCTGTTATTACTGGCACAGAGGGGCTCTTATTACTGGGGGCTGTTATTACTGGCACAGAGGGGCTCTTATTACTGGGGGCTGTTATTACTGACACAGAGGGGTTATTATTACTGGGGGCTGTTATTACTGGCACAGAGGGGCTGTTATTACTGGGGGCTGTTATTACTGGCACAGAGGGGCTCTTATTACTGGGGGCTGTTATTACTGGCACAGAGGGGCTGTTATTACTGGGGGCTGTTATTACTGACACAGAGGGGCTCTTATTACTGGGGGCTGTTATTACTGGCACAGAGGGGCTGTTATTACTGGGGGCTGTTATTACTGGGGGCTGTTATTACTGGGGGCTGCTATTACTGGCACAGGGGGGCTGCTATTACTGGCATAGGGGGCTATTATTACTGGCACAGGGGGGGGCTGTTAATACTGGCACATGATTGGGGGCACTATAGGGGCATCTACTGAGGCCACAAAGAAGGGGTATTTTATATGGGCTCTCTGTACAGTACAATTTTATACTGGGACACATGGTGGGTACTATGGGGAAGGGGGGAGAGGAGTACTATGGGGTCATCTACGGGGGACACTAAGAAGGGGTATTTTATACTTGCAAATTATGGGGGACACTGAGGGCATCTACTGGAGCATTTTATACTGGTACATTATGGGGGGCACTAGGAGGAAGGAGGGTGTGGAGCACTATGGGGTCATTTACTAGGGGCACTATACACTACGTGCAGAATTATTAGGCAAATGAGTATTTTGACCACATCATCCTCTTTATGCATGTTGTCTTACTCCAAACTGTATAGGCTCGAAAGCCTACTACCAATTAAGCATATTAGGTGATGTGCATCTCTGTAATGAGAAGGGGTGTGGTCTAATGACATCAACACCCTATATCAGGTGTGCATAATTATTAGGCAACTTCCTTTCCTTTGGCAAAATTGGTCAAAAGAAGGACTTGACAGGCTCAGAAAAGTCAAAAATAGTGAGATATCTTGCAGAGGGAAGCAGCACTCTTAAAATTGCAAAGCTTCTGAAGCGTGATCATCGAACAATCAAGCGTTTCATTCAAAATAGTCAACAGGGTCGCAAGAAGCGTGTGGAAAAACCAAGGCGCAAAATAACTGCCCATGAACTGAGAAAAGTCAAGCGTGCAGCTGCCAAGATGCCACTTGCCACCAGTTTGGCCATATTTCAGAGCTGCAACATCATTGGAGTGCCCAAAAGCACAAGGTGTGCAATACTCAGAGACATGGCCAAGGTAAGAAAGGCTGAAAGACGACCACCACTGAACAAGACACACAAGCTAAAACGTCAAGACTGGGCCAAGAAATATCTCAAGACTGATTTTTCTAAGGTTTTATGGACTGATGAAATGAGAGTGAGTCTTGATGGGCCAGATGGATGGGCCCGTGGCTGGATTGGTAAAGGGCAGAGAGCTCCAGTCCGACTCAGACGCCAGCAAGGTGGAGGTGGAGTACTGGTTTGGGCTGGTATTATCAAAGATGAGCTTGTGGGGCCTTTTCGGGTTGAGGATGGAGTCAAGCTCAACTCCCAGTCCTACTGCCAGTTTCTGGAAGACACCTTCTTCAAGCAGTGGTACAGGAAGAAGTCTGCATCCTTCAAGAAAAACATGATTTTCATGCAGGACAATGCTCCATCACACGCGTCCAAGTACTCCACAGTGTGGCTGGCAAGAAAGGGTATAAAAGAAGAAAATCTAATGACATGGCCTCCTTGTTCACCTGATCTGAACCCCATTGAGAACCTGTGGTCCATCATCAAATGTGAGATTTACAAGGAGGGAAAACAGTACACCTCTCTGAACAGTGTCTGGGAGGCTGTGGCTGCTGCTGCACGCAATGTTGATGGTGAACAGATCAAAACACTGACAGAATCCATGGATGGCAGGCTTTTGAGTGTTCTTGCAAAGAAAGGTGGCTATATTGGTCACTGATTTGTTTTTGTTTTGTTTTTGAATGTCAGAAATGTATATTTGTGAATGTTGAGATGTTATATTGGTTTCACTGGTAAAAATAAATAATTGAAATGGGTATATATTTGTTTTTTGTTAAGTTGCCTAATAATTATGCACAGTAATAGTCACCTGCACACACAGATATCCCCCTAAAATAGCTAAAACTAAAAACAAACTAAAAACTACTTCCAAAAATATTCAGCTTTGATATTAATGAGTTTTTTGGGTTCATTGAGAACATGGTTGTTGTTCAATAATAAAATTAATCCTCAAAAATACAACTTGCCTAATAATTCTGCACTCCCTGTATAGGGGTATTTTATACTGGCACATTATGGGGGCACTATGAGGACATTAGCTCAAATGGGGGCATTACAAGGGGGTATTTTTTGAACTGTCACATTATAAGGAGAATTATTACTACTTGGGGGCATTATGGTGGGCTTTATTACTCCCCCATGGTATGACCCCCTAGTAGCAGCACCAGCCTCTCCCTGCTCTGCTATCCCTCTGCACCTTCTCCAAATAATTATTATGAAATCTTTCTCATTAGGATAAAACACCTCATCAGCTCCGCCGAGCCCCCGGCCAAAGTGTGGAAGTGGCGTCCGAGATCCCCAAGGGCCAAGCCAAGTAACTAAGTTTTCCGGCCCTTTGAGGGTGACCAAACTGCTGATGCGGCCCCCGATTAATTTGAGTTTGACACCCCTGCCCTAGATGATCACAAAGAAAATTAATGTTTTTCTATGCAAAATTATCCAGCCAATCACTTTTGGTCTGTTCACAATGAAGCAACGACCTTATCATCTGGGGTGTGCCAACATTGCCATTGCCAACACACTCATAGAGGTGGTCGCTTCATTGTGATACGCAAGCCCCTTCACCACAACAAGGTAAGGATCACGAAGGGGAATTGACACATGTATGTGCCTTTTTTTTTGTTTTGATTTTGCAGCCACAGTGCAGCACCAGAGGCCAGAAAACTTAGGCATGTACACATGCCTGAAAAATTAGGTATTGTTGCAGCCGCTGCTGTAGCAGCGGCCAGAGAAATTGATGTTTTCCAGGCAGAAAGTGCACTAAAACATTTTGGCTTGAACCCTAGTTGGTGGCAGATAAGTCACGCAAGTCATCCGGCATGCAGAGATAAAATACAGCAGCGTGTGGACCATTTTTAGCCCAAGGCAGCTCATCTCATCACCAGGCCTTTATTAGTCAAATGTATCGCCCACTGTCAGTCCCTTCGGGATCCATGCCTCATTCATCTTAATAAAGGTGAGGTAATCTAGACTTTTTTGACCTAGGCGACTTCTCTTCTCAGTGACAATACCTCCTGCTGCACTGAAGGTCCTTTCTGACAGGACACTTGAAGCGGGTCAGGCCAGAAATTCTATCGCAAATTGGGATAGCTCAGGCCACAGGTCAAGCCTGCACACCCAGTAGTCAAGGGGTTCATCGCTCCTCAGTCGATATCTGCATTTAAGGCGAGGTAGTCTGCTACATGTCGGTCGAGTCGTTCTCTGAGGGTGGACCCCGAAGGGCTGTGGCGATGCGTAGGACTTAAAAAGCTCTGCATGTCCTCCATCAACAACACGTCTGTGAAGCGTCCTGTCCTTGCCGGCGTGGTCGTGGTAGGAGGATTACTTTCACCTCTTCCCCTGTTAGATTCCCGTTGTGCTGTGACATCACCCTTATACGCTGTGTAAAGCATACTTTTTAACTTGTTTTGGAACTGCTGCATCCTTTCCAACTTCTGGTAATTCGGTAACATTTCAGCCACTTTCTGCTTATACCGGGGGTCTAGTAGCGTGGCCACCCAGTACAGGTCGTTCTCCTTCAGCCTTTTTATACGAGGGTCCCTCAACAGGCACGACAGCATGAAAGACCCTATTTGCACAAGGTTGGATGCCGAGCTACTCATGTCCCGTTCCTCGTCCTCAGTGATCTCACTGAAAGTCTGTTCTTCCCCCCAGCCACGTACAACACCACGGGTACCAGATAGGTGATGTAAAGGGGGAATATTAATCACCAATATTTATGCAAATATCGATAATTAATATTCAGAAATAGGAGGAGCCGTCTATTGATAACTCCGCCTATTTATACCTTTATATAATAATAACAATAATACCTTCGCTATACTTTACACTGATCACTATGCTAGCTGCATGCGCCTTACTAAACTAACTATCGCCAATAACCACACGCCACACAGATAGTTATAAACCAAACACAGTATTTATTACTAACAATACACTACACACGCAATACTAACAATACAGCACTAAATATACCGCCCATTTATGCCTTTATATGATAACAACAATAATACCTTCGCTATACTTTACACTGATCACTATGCTAGCTGCATGCGCTTTACTAAACTAACTATCGCCAATAACCACACGTCACACAGATAGTTATAAACCAAACACAGTATTTATTACTAACAATACACTACGCACGCAATACTAACAATACAGCACTAAATATACAATCCTAAACTACACTACACGTTCCCAATTCCACCCATAAACTAACTACACAGTTCACACATACAAGTATATTAACAATCCACCCCACCTGACTATACACTGTCCCTACGGGGTATGACGAAGGGTTATAAGGATTTGTTTGCAGAGCAGAAGCATGCTCTACAAAGGAACCAAGGCAGGGAAACAGGGGTTATTCAAGGTTCAGGGGTCTATGGGGGGTGAACCAGGGGAGAGCAGGCACACAGGGAACCAGGGGTAACCAGGGGAGACCAGGGGTAACCAGGGGAGACCAGGGGTAACCAGGGGAGACCAGGGGTGTCTGTACTCACTGTCCCTACGTGGTTAACGGTGGCACTGCAAGGGAGTGCAGGCCACAGACACTATAGATTCAGCACTGCAAGGGTTACTTGCAAGTGAGTGCTGAGGTTTACCAGGGGTACAGCAGGGATCAGGGACACAGCAGGGAGTGGGGGTAATCAGGGGTACTAATAGGGCCACAGGATCAGGGGTACAACAGGGGATGACAAGGGGGCATAAAATGAATATACATGTGTATCGATGCTTGGGGCACATCCATACACATGTATACATTAGTCATACTTCTAAGGGGGATTATATAAGGGACCACATTAATATATATATATATATATAAGGGGGCACATATAATAAGGGACACATCACAAGCCCCTACATCAGGGGGCACAAGCCCCTACATCATAAGGGGGCACAAGCCCCTACATCATAAGGGGGCACAAGCCCCTACATATATTAAAAGGGATCACATATATCCCACAGGGGCCTTCATGAGCCCCTGTGGGCCACTAAGGGCAGATGTGCGCAGATGCTGGGAACATCCGCGCACATCCTCCTATAACGTGATTAATGCATGCATATATATCATACATGCACACACGTGTTTGCATGTATGTATGTATACATATATGCATGCGTCTCAACCCTTCCTCAACAATCCCCCTGTTGTCGGAATATAATACGACAATACAATGGGGGAACGGGTTGAGATATATTTGCCCCCCTTCAACCCCATCTTTGGTGGAAGTTTAGGAAGAACTGTAGTGCACACTGATCTTTAGGTACTTAGACATCCCTCATCCAGCTTCCTCCGACCTGCCCTTCACTGTAACCTCCTCCTCCGTCCACAGGATACACCGTCTTCTTCTTGACATCTTTAGGATACCACACACCCACAGTCTCTCGGTTATTCTGCCGATCTTCAGGTATCTTCGCCCCCCCCAATTCTGGAGTGGGTTCACCCTTACAGTCTTTACCTTTCTATAACAGTCTCTTGGTGTCGGCCACCCCCAACTTTGGAGTGACCACACCCCCACAGTCTCTCGGTAATTCTGCCGATCTTCAGGTATCTTCGCCCCCCCCAATTCTGGAGTGGGTTCCCCCTTACAGTCTTTACCTTTCTATAACAGTCTCTTGGTGTCGGCAACCCCCAACTTTGGAGTGACCACACCCCCACAGTCTCTCGGTCATTCTGCCGATCTTCAGGTATCTTCGCCCCCCCCAATTCTGGAGCGGGTTCACCCTTACAGTCTTTGCCCAACTTTCTTCTATCCAACGTCTGTTTCCATCTTGATGGGTGCGGTTCTCCCGTGGACAGATTAATAGGTCTTTACAAGGCAGGTCAAACTCTTAAGCGGTGATGTCATGGTACCTAAATTCTACTGCGGAGAACACCTCCGCCACACTACACCTCCAGCCCTTCCCTTAAGAACCTCACCGTTCCAGGGTTCAAGGTGGCAAATGAATGATGCCTGTCCCTATCGTGAACTAACCTTATCCCCATTCACACAAAATACAGGTCACATCCCTCCCAACACCACCAAAATCATTAAATGTGTGTACCCATAGAGACTAATGCAACCTGGCATATCTCTACACCTCCAAAGACACAGGTAGGTCGCAGACCCCTATGTCAATGGGAAACTACTATATGATGCAAATGTGTACAGCCAAATTATAACTCACCGCAATGCGTTGGGCGAGTTTCCCTGGGTGTAGGCTGTCACACATTTGTACCTAGAGTGTCTATGGGTACACAATCAACCAACAAACATAATCAATATATATACAATACAATGTGCTATGGGGTTTCAGGGTAGTACATGTTATACGTTCCGAACCCTCATAGGAAACAAAGTGTCCATAAAATATTTGGCTACAGGACAAAGTTGGAGTTATGTCCTGAGCCTCCTCCTCCGGATAGTTCTGTAAAGTTCTGTCTGGTTCTGGTGTATTTGGTCAGTAAGTCCCTTGACCCTCCGATTACGATGACCAGAACCAGAAGAAGTTTCACTGGGTGAAACAAGTGATAAGTTCTTCCACCCGAACGTCTCCCAAGTCTTCCTCCAGAGCCTTAAATAATGCTCCCGCTGGATTGTGGCACAGTCTTCTCTAGAACACCTCTAGGCAGAGGTCGCTTAGTTGCCAAAATCCAGTGGGATCCTCTGGAGCTTCACAACAGTGTCAGGGGGAATAGTTGGTCTCTTCTGTGGCGTCTCCTGGGTTTTTCTTCCGCTCCATATAAAATCACACCTATGGCAGAAGAAAATACCAGGCGCTCCCGGGGGAATTTCTCCCCTAACAGTGCAATTAATGTGAAAATTTCCAGCACCAATACCTTTGACCCATGGGTAGAGAAAGGCATTGAGCTGCCCTTTATCTCACAGGACCCCTCGTTATCCCAACACTGGTGTCTTAACACCGTACCTTCAGAGGATAGAGTCCTCTGCTGCACATCCCTCTGCACCAACAGATAAGGATGGCCACCCTACTAGGTTAGGATAACTGGAGCTCTGTGGACAAAGCACCATCTTGTTATTGATGGCACCGTATCCCCGTCCGCTCATGTGTACCCAGGCCGATTTCCCCCTGTGATCCCATCTTGTGGAGGCCCTCAGAATCCATGGCATAGGCATGCCCTGGCTCCCCAGGCCCCCACAACACAAGAACACAGTCCACATTCTGCTGCCAAACACTCTGCGTCCAATCCCTATCAGAGCTGTGCTACCTGACCGGACTAGAATTAAGTGCGCAGCACAACATTACACCAATGTTGTCTGTCCGCCCCAGTCCCCAGCGCAACACAGTCCTACTGAAAACCTTGAGCAAAACAGTGTTATCTGTATCGATCTGAGACCCTGGCTGCCCAGAATAATATCACATCATCCTTTGTGTAGGATTTCCCGTGTGAAATTATCTGCTCGCAAGCCTATACGTTCTCGATCCACAGTATAACACTGTTCCACTGCAAGGGGACACAGAATGAAACAGACAGCAGATGGGACTTACACCACTACATAAATCAGCATGGTAGAACACATCCGCAGACAAGGACTACCACCATCAACATCAAGAAAAACTCAAACAGATAACAAAAACACACAACATGGACATACACAGGGAACAAACGGTGTAACAAATCGTACAGGGGTGTCAAATGTTGCCTAGCCTAGCTTGGCCATTCTGACCCCTCAGCAGCTGGTGATGCTGCCGAGAGGTAACCCCGTTATGGCCAGGCTGACTAGACCCTACTGCACAATTTGTTACCTGGCTGATACTGTTGGACACATTGCAATTACCTGCACAAGGGCAATTCCTTGCAATGTGTCCTTTGTTCCCACACCTGAAACACGTGACTTGGTTTCCTGTCCTGTGTGTTATGTTCCCATCTGTTTCGCAGTGTCTCGCTATGTGACCTAGGCCACCACATGCAAAACATCTGATGTTTGCTCTGCATGGCCCAGGTCCATCTACACTGCATCCGTGCTCCCTTCTCCTGAATTGTTCCATCCTCAGGGACGCACTCTTCACCACAGTTGTTTTTCCCAAAGTCAGGGAAAAATCTCTGTTAGTCTGGACCGGCTTGACCTGATGATTAGACCGGTCACAGACTACTCTCCCCCCTTGTGGCCCTGCACAGGGCAACGTTTTGGGAGATTCCGACCCTGGCTTTACGGAAAAAGAAAGGGCCGGCACCAACTTGGTGATAACCTGTTGCATGCCAGACATTAGCTGGGACCTTACAGCAACCTGAGCCTTCAATTTGGCTACCGTCACGTCAGTAGAGGCAGTCCGCTCCTTGAAGGCCTTGACTTCAGTATAAGACTGAGTCAACTTAGCCTCAATTTCCTCCTTCTGCAGCTCTACCAACTGTGACTCTATCCTAGCCACCTGCGCATCTCGGTCAACAGTAGACTGCACATTCTCTGCCAGCTGTGCCCGCAATGCCAAAACCTGGTCCGAATTACTAGCACAGCATTGGCAGTGAATGGCCGGAGGAATTGTCTCCGTTGACTGAGACACCAGCGCCACTTCCTTTGGCTTACAGATGCTAGCCTCAAACGTATGAACGAGTTTGGCTAGCATCCGAAGCCGTTTGGTGGCCTTGTTCAAAACCGTTCGTTTGTTAACACAAAGCTTGTCATAACTACAAGCCTGTGTCAACAAATCGGACCACAGCATTTCTGCTGACTTGTATGTAGTGGGGAGGATGGGGTTAAATGTGCTGTGTCTGCTCAAGTGTTGCAGTGTGGGGAAGTCCATACTCACCGTTTGATGAGTGTCCATCTTCTCCTTGGCGCCGTATCTCGCAGCTGCTTGGAAGAAGTCCATTTTCCCGGATCGCCTCTTCCCGACCAGCCTGACTTGTACGCCGCTCCCACGAAGATGGATCTCCTCCAGTGACGTGTGCTCTTCTCCCTTGCAATCACTTGAGCGATGCTTGTTGGTGCTGTACTTTTCCGTGTCTTCTTACCCCAGCGACGGTGACCGTGTAAAGCAAATACAAAAATATTAATTCACAGAACAATTATAGATTCTCTGCAAAAGATTTTGTTTTATTTCTGGTACTCTAAGGGAAGTATCGCTTCTCCTGTACGAATTATCGGGTCCTAGACGCACAGACACTCCGCTGACCGCGTCTCTCCTGCCCGCTAATTCACAGTACTAGCGACCCTCAGCCTTCAGACCAAAAATAAAAGCAGAATCCACGCAGTGGGCCTGGCTCGCCAATGTGAAGGGGGAATATTAATCACCAATATTTATGCAAATATCGATAATTAATATTCATAAATAGGAGGAGCCGTCTATTGATAACTCCGCCTATTTATGCCTTTATATAATAATAACAATAATACCTTCGCTATACTTTACACTGATCACTATGCTATCTGCATGCGCCTTACTAAACTAACTATCGCCAATAACCACACGCCACACAGATAGTTATAAACCAAACACAGTATTTATTACTAACAATACACTACACACGCAATACTAACAATACAGCACTAAATATACCGCCCATTTATGCCTTTATATGATAACAACAATAATACCTTCGCTATACTTTACACTGATCACTATGCTAGCTGCATGCGCCTTACTAAACTAACTATCGCCAATAACCACACGTCACACAGATAGTTATAAACCAAACACAGTATTTATTACTAACAATATACTACGCACGCAATACTAACAATACAGCACTAAATATACAATCCTAAACTACACTACACGTTCCCAATTCCACCCATAAACTAACTACACAGTTCACACATACAAGTATATTAACAATCCACCCCACCTGACTATACACTGTCCCTACGGGGTATGACGAAGGGTTATAAGGATTTGTTTGCAGAGCAGAAGCATGCTCTACAAAGGAACCAAGGCAGGGAAACAGGGGTTATTCAAGGTTCAGGGGTCTATGGGGGGTGAACCAGGGGAGAGCAGGCACACAGGGAACCAGGGGTAACCAGGGGAGACCAGGGGTAACCAGGGGAGACCAGGGGTAACCAGGGGAGACCAGGGGTGTCTGTACTCACTGTCCCTACGTGGTTAACGGTGGCACTGCAAGGGAGTGCAGGCCACAGACACTATAGATTCAGCACTGCAAGGGTTACTTGCAAGTGAGTGCTGAGGTTTACCAGGGGTACAGCAGGGATCAGGGACACAGCAGGGAGTGGGGGTAATCAGGGGTACTAATAGGGCCACAGGATCAGGGGTACAACAGGGGATGACAAGGGGGCATAATATGAATATACATGTGTATCGATGCTTGGGGCACATCCATACACATGTATACATTAGTCATACTTCTAAGGGGGATTCTATAAGGGACCACATTAATATATATATATATATATATATATATATATATAAGGGGGCACATATAATAAGGGACACATCACAAGCCCCCTACATCAGGGGGCACAAGCCCCTACATCATAAGGGGGCACAAGCCCCTACATCATAAGGGGGCACAAGCCCCTACATATATTAAAAGGGATCACATATATCCCACAGGGGCCTTCATGAGCCCCTGTGGGCCACTAAGGGCAGATGTGCGCAGATGCTGGGAACATCCGCGCACATCCTCCTATAACGTGATTAATGCATGCATATATATCATACATGCACGCACGTGTTTGCATGTATGTATGTATACATATATGCATGCGTCTCAACCCTTCCTCAACAGGTGACAACGAGCACCCTGGGATGCCTGCTGTGGTTGGTCTTCCTCCTCCTCAAACCCACATTCCTCCTCTGACTCCTCTTCCTCACACTCCTCTTCCAGCGTTGCTGCAGGTCCAGCAAGCGATGCTGATAAGGCTGTTTCTGGTGGTGATGGTGACCACAACTCTTCCTCTTCACGCTCATCTACAGCTTGATCCAGCACTCTTCGCAGGGCGCGCTTCAGGAAGAAAACAAATGGGATGATGTCGCTGATGGTGCCTTCGGTGCGACAGACTAGGTTTGTCACCTCCTCAAAAGGACGCATGCGCATGAGCGTCCAGTAGTGTGGCAAAAAAATTCCTAGCTCCGCAGAGGCTGTCCTAGCAACCCGGTCATACAAATACTCGTAGACGGCTTTTTCTTGTTGGAGCAGGCAGTCAAACATTAGGAGTGTTGAATTCCAACGTGTCGGGCTGTCGCATTTCAAGCGCCTCACTGGCATGTTGAAAAGTGCGCCATGGCCGTGTAGGAACGCCTGAAATGGCCACACACCTTCCTGGCCTGCTTGAGGACGTCCTGTAAGCCTGGGTACTTATGCACAAAGCATTGTACAATCAGATTCAACACATGTGCCATGCACGGCACATGTGTCAACTTGCCCAAATTCAATGCCGCCAACAAATTGCTTCCGTTGTCACACACCACTTTGCCGATCTCCAGTTGGTGCGGAGTCAGCCACTGATCCACCTGTGCGTTCAGGGCGGACAGGAGTGCTGGTCCGGTGTGACTCTGCTTTCAGGCAAGTCAACCCCAAGACGGCATGACACTGTCGTATCCGGGATGTGGAATAGCCCCTGGGGAGCTGGGGGGTGCAGCTGATGTGGAGCAAGACGCAGCAGCAGAAGAGGACTCAGCCGAGGAGGTTATGGAAGAGGATGGAGTAGGAGGAGTAGAGGAGGTGGCAGCAGGCCTGCCTGCAAGTCGTGGCGGTGTCACCAACTCCTCTGCAGAGCCACGCATTCCATGCTTGGCAGCCGTCAGCAGATTTACCCAATGTGCAGTGTAGGTGATATACCTGCCCTGACCGTGCTTTGCAGACCAGGTATCAGTGGTCAGATGGACCCTTGCCCCAAAACTGTGTGCCAGACATGCCATGACTTCCTTTTGCACAATCGAGTACAGGTTGGGGATTGCCTTTTGTGCAAAGAAATTTCGGCCAGGTACCTTCCACTGCGGTGTCCCAATAGCTACAAATTTTTTGAAGGCCTCAGACTCCACCAGCTTGTATGGTAAAAGCTGGCGGGCTAAGAGTTCCGACAAGCCAGCTGTCAGACGCCGGGCAAGGGGGTGACTTTGTGACATTGGCTTCTTACGCTCAAACATGTCCTTGACAGACACCTGGCTGTGGGCATATGAGCAGGAACTGCTCAAGGCGAGAGGCGGAGTGGCGGATGGTTGAGAGGGGGCAAGGAGGACAGCAGTGGTTGACGTGGCTGAAGATGCTGGACCAGGAGGAGGATGGTGTCGGTGGCTTTGAGTTTGTGTGCTGATTGTACTCATGTGTTGATCCCATAGGCGTTTGTGATTTGAGATCATGTGCCTTCGCAAAGCAGTTGTACCTAGGTGGGTGTTGGACTTCCCACGACTCAGTTTCTTTTGGCACAGGTTGCAAATGGCATCGCTGTTGTCAGAGGCAGACACACAAAAAAAATGCCACACTGATGATCTCTGCAATGACGGCATTCTGGTAGTGGCAACAGCATGCGTTGATTGGCGTGCTGTCTGGCTGACCACGGGTGCCGATGCATGCTGTCTGACTGCCACTAGCTCCTTGCGACGACCTCCCCTGCTTCCAGCTCGTCTCCTCCTCCTCTCTGTCTCCCCATCTGAACTTTCCCCCTGTTCTTCTTCTCTTCGAGCGGGCACCCACGTGACATCCACGGACACATCGTCATCATCAACCGCTTCACTTGTATCTGACAACTCAGCAAAGGAAGCAGCAGCGGGTACAATATAATCATCATCACACCGTACGTACATGTGTGTAATGCTGCCTGACTGAGACATATCCCTGTTATCTACATCCTCTGGCAATAATGGTTGCGCATCACTCATTTCTTCCAACTGATGTGTAAATAACATCTCTGACAGATCAAGTGAAGCGGCTGTGGTGCTAGTGTTGGTGGTGGCGGCAGGCGGGCGAGTGGTAACTTGAGAGGTGCCCGAAGTTGAGCTGGAGGAGGATGGTGCGTCAAGGTTCCGAGCGGAAGCTGTAGAAGATTGGGTGTCCTGTGTTAGCCAGTCAACTATGTCCTCAGAACTTTTCGAGTTCAGGGTACGTGGCCTCTGAACACTGGGCATTATTCTAGGGCCAAAGGGAATCATAGCACCAAGACCACGACGGCCCCTGCGGGGTGGCCTGCCTCTGCCTGTCATTTTTTTTAGATTAGTTTAGTTGTACTATGCGTGCAAGCTACTGTGACACCAGATATGAGTGGCACTGTGCACTGGCAGAAGTTGGCAGAGTAGACGCTGTAGGCCTGACACACACGCTTGCAGACAACTAACTGCTATTCAATCTATTACAGTCAAATTATTTTTATTTTTTTTAAATGTAATCTACTATGACACCAGATATGAGTTGTGCTGGTGACACTATGCACTTGCAGGGCCTGAAACACACACACGCATGCAGGCAACTGACTGCTATTATATTACAGTAAAAAAAGTTTTGTTTTTTTTAAAATGCAAGCTACTGTGACACCAGATATGAGTGGTGGCACTGGGCAAGTGGGCACAGTATACGCTGTGAGCCTGACTCACACGCTGGCAGGCAACTGCAATTAGATTACACAGGAAAAAAAAAAAAAGCAGACTGATGTACTAGCCCTAAAAAGGGCTTTTTGGGGTGCTGTCCTTACAGAAGAGATCAGATGAGTCTTTCAGGACTGTAGTGGACACTGAATACACTGGCCTAGCTATCGATTTCCCTATTAAATAAGCAGCAGCTACACTGTCCCTCCTCTCACTAAGAATGCAGCTTCCGAATGAATCTAAAATGGATGCTGTCCAGGAGGTGGGAGGGTCTGGGAGGGAGGGTATGATGCTGATTGGCTGGAATGTGTCTGCTGACTGTGAGGTACAGGGTCAAAGTTTACTCAATGATGACGAATAGGGGGCGGACTGAACATCGCATATGTTCTCCCGCCGCTGCGAACGCGAACAAGCTATGTTCGCCGGCGAATAGTTCGGGACATCTCTAATTATTACACTCCAGAAATACATCCAGGCCCCTCTTGAATTCCTTTATTGTACTCACCATCACCACCTCCTCAGAAAGAGAGTTCCATAGTCTCACTGCTCTTACTGTAAAGAATCCTCTTCTATGTTTGTTTACAAACCTTCCATTCCTCCAGACGCAGAGGATGTTCCCTCGTCACAGTCACAGTCCTGGGGATAAATAGATGATGGGAGAGATCTCTGTACTGACCCCTGATATATTTATACATAGTAATTAGATCTCCCCTCAGTCGTCTTTTTTCTAAAGTGAATAACCCCAATTTTGCTAATCTTTCAGGGTACTGTAGTTGCCCCATTCCAGTTATTACTTTAGTTGCCCTCCTCTGGACCCTCTCCAGCTCTGCTATGTCTGCCTTGTTCATAGGAGCCCAGAACTGTACACAGTACTCAATGTGTGGTCTGACTAGTGATTTGTAAAGTGGTTGGACTATGTTCTTATCACGGGCATCTATGCCCCTTTTGATGCAACCCATTATCTTATTGCCTGACACTGGTTTTTGCAGCTTAGTTTGCTGTTTATTAAAATTCCTAGATCCTTTTCCATGTCAGTGTTACCGAGTGTTTTACCATTTAGTATGTACGGGTGACTTGCATTATTCCGTCCCATGTGCATAACTTTACATTTGTCAGTGTTAAACTTCATCTGCCACTTATCTGCCCAAGCCTCCAATCTATCCAGATCCCTCTGTAGTAGTATACTGTCCTCTTCAGTGTTAATTAATTTACACAGTTTAGTGTCATCTGCAAAAATTGATATTTTACTATGCAAGCCTTCTACAAGATCATTACTAAATATATTGAAGAGAATAGGGCCCAATACTGACCCCTGAGGTACCCCACTAGTGACAGTGACCCAATCTGAGTGTGTACCGCTAATAACCACCCTCTGTTTTCTATCATTGAGCCAGTTACTTACCCACATACAGACGTTTTCTCCCAGTCCGAGCATTCTCATTTTATATACTAACCTTTTATGTGGTACAGTGTCAAATGCTTTGGAGAAGTCCAGATATACAACATCTATTGATTCGCCGCTGTCAAGTCTAGAACTTATCTCCTCATAGAAACTGATTAAATTAGTTTGGCATGACGGATCCCTCATGAAGCCATGCTGATATGGCGTTATTTGCTTATTTCCGTTGAGATGCTCTAAGATAGCATCTCTTAGAAAACCTTCAAACAGTTTACCCACAACAGATGTTAAACTTACCGGCCTATAGTTTCCAGGCTCTGTTTTTGGACCCTTTTTGAATATTGCCACCACATTTGCTATGCGCCAATCCTGTGGGACATTCCTTGTCAGTATAGAGTCTGCAAATATCAGAAATAATGGTCTGGCTATGACATTACTGAATTCCCTTAGGATACGGGGGTGTATGCCATCCGGTCCTGGCGATTTGTCTATTTTAATCTTTTTAAGTTGCTGTTGTACTTCTTCCTGGGTCAGACAGGACTCAGTTAATGGAGAATCTATTTTTACATTCAGCATTTCATCTGACAGTTTATTTTCCTCAGTGAATATATTGGAGAAAAAAATATTTAACAGCTTTGCTTTCTCCTCGTCGCTCTCTGCGACTTTCCCCTCATTACTCTTTAAAGGGCCGACACCTTCAGATTTATACTTTTTAACATTTATATACTGTATTTTTCGCTTTATAAGACGCACTTTTTCCCCCCAAAAGTGTGGGAAAAATGGCAGTGCGTCTTACAAAGCGAACACTGCCATGTTTACTTTGGTGACGCTGATACATCGCAAGCCGCGATGTATCAGAGGGGTGGGAGGATGGGACGGAGGCTGGCAACACTCGCGGCGGCGCCCGATTCAGTCACTGTACTGTAATACATCGGGCCCCGTTCACGGCAATTTTCACATGTACAGTCTATAATCTTCAAGCAGTATCTCTGCTTTAAACTAGGGCAACTCTCTGTATTAGTACAACTCACTATGAAAGCGTCAGGCAAGGCGGCAGCGTAACCTCGCGATTCTCACTCATTCACGCTCCTCCCACTTCATTCATGAAGGAAGTGGGAGAAGCGTGAATTAGTGAGAATCGCGAGGTTACGCTGCCGCCCTGCCTGCCGCTTTCATAGTGAGTTGTACTACTACAGAGAATTGTCCTAGTTTAAAGCAGAGATACTGCTTGAAGATTATAGACTTTACATATGAAAACTGCTTCATTACACTCTGCTTTCTTCTATAACAGTACTCACTATGAAAGCAGCGGTCCAGCCGGCGCGTGACGTCACTCACTCGGTCATGCTCCTCCCACTTCATTAATGTATGTGACCATTAAAATCATTTGAAAATTACTACTAAAGCGAGTGCCGGTCCTTTCTGTACAAGTATCTGTGGAGCTTCCCTGGACACGCGCACCGCATCGCTGACAGCGGAGTGCCGCCTGTATCTTCCTTGGATCTGAGTGAGTGACGTCACGTGCTGGCCGGACTGCTGCTTTTATAGTGAGTACTGGTATAGAAGAAAGCAGAGCCATTAAAAGATTTTACATATAAAGTCTACTGTGTGCCCTGTGGTGTAATGGGGGTCACTATTCGCACAGGGACAATATAGTTTTTTACTATTTTCTTTCCTTATAGTTTTTCAGTGCTTCCGTGCTACCCCCCTGTTTTAGTGATTTATATGCTTTCTTTTTGTCATTTATTGCTTTCTTTACAGTTCTAATTATCCACATTGGTTTCTTTTTGTTCCTTAAACTTTTATTCCCATATGGTATGTACCTCTCACAATGAGATTTTAGGATGCTTTTAAAGATATCCCATTTTGTGGCTGTATTTTTTATTTTTTTTGTCCCAGTTATTTAGGCCTATGGCCTCTCTTAGTTGGCTAAATTTTGCTTTTTTGAAGTTTGGTATTTTTGTTCCTCCCTGTAGAAACGCTCTTTGAGAAGGTTATTACTTTATGGTCACTATTTCCCAGGTGTCCCCCAACCTGCACGTCTGTTGTTCTGTCAGGCATGTAGTGAAAAAGGATAATTTTTTTCATCCGATTGTGTCCAGGTACTTTTAAGTCTCTTCCGGTCACTGGTACTTGTGAAGTCCTTTGGCTAATCTTAGCTCTAATCTCCACTAGACTTTCTCCATATTTAGACATCTACTTACTTGTCTGGGCTGTGCTGCTATAAATACTTTGATTGTCCTCTCTGGGCTTGATCAGGACCCAGAGGGTAAAAAGGCAGCTACATTGTGGACTAAGCCTGTTCTGCTCCTCCATACACTTGTTTCCTGTCTCTTCTCTCTCCTCTCACTCTCCTTCAACTTTAACTAACTTTATTAGCATACCCCAACTACATATATATAAAGTGGTGCCAGCACCACCTAGGGGCGAATAGATTAAATAACACTGCCAGCCTGGTATTAGGAATTACCATACATTCAGAAATGCATTCAATACAGATGTAGAAATTTAAAGTGTCCCCTTGTACACACATAAGAGGGGCGCTTCAAGTGTATGTATGTGTGTGTGTATGTATGTCCGCTAAAGGAATCTGCATCGCATTTACAATCATAAAATTTGGCAAACAGGTACATCAGGTGTCCGGGAAGGTACGTACCGTTCCTGAGATATTCCCAAAAAAATGCAAAGATGTCACCTCACATGACCTGCATTAGGCAATAGAAACCTGCAGGTCTTTCTCTTCATATCCCAACTGCCATACACACTGTCACATGTCCCTTATCAGCCAATAGAAGCTCGTAGGTCCTTAGTCTCCACATACACACAGTTTTACACCAGGTTTCCATAACAACCCAGCCATTTTTCTTCACTGCTGTAGGTCAGCTTTAAAGTGGCAGGGCGCTGTGGATGACACTGTTAAGGGAGCGGAATGCTGTGGAGGTCACAGCTCAGGGGCAGGTAGGGTGGCCATTCAGGCCACCCTCAAAAGATGGACTTAAAAACTCCGCCCCCAGGTCCTGCTAAGCCACGCCTGCTCCTACTTCGCAGCCGACGGGGATTGAAAAAATGAAGGCAAAAATCAACTTCACTCAGCTGCAGGGGTGGGAGGGAGGGTGACTTTCTCCCTGCAGCTCATGCTTAGACAGCATAGTGCTGCTGTCTGAGAGGGAGCTGTTCAAAAGATCATCCCTGTGTCCGTCCAGGCTCTGCGCCAGACGGAGGACAGGGAGTCTGAAAGCCAGACTGTCTGGCCTAAAACCGAACCTCTGGCCACCCTAGGGGCAGGCTGCTGTGGAGGTCACAGTTAAGGGGACGGTCCGTAATGGAGGTCAGTGTTAAGGGGCAGATTGCTGTAGAGGCCACTGTTAAGGGAGACTGGGTGTTGAGGAAATCACTGTTAAGGAGATGAGGTACTGTGGAGGTCACTAATAAAGGGGCAGGCCGCTGTGGAGGTCCCTGTTAAAGGGGAAGGCTGCTGTGGAGGTCACTGTTTAGGGGGAGGGATGCTGTCGAGGTCACTGTTAAAGGAGTGGGCTGCTGTGGAGGTCACTGATAAGGGGGCGGGCGCTGTGGAGGTCTCTGTTAAGGGGCAGGGAACTGTGGAGGTCACAGTTAAGGGGAAGGTCCACTACGGAGGTCAGTGTTAAGGGGCGGGGTGCTGTAAATGTCACTATTAAGGGGGCAGGATGTTGTGTTGTGATCGCGGCATCTGAGTGTAAAAACAGTGTAAAATTAATAATACATTATTTTTTTTTATCAAACTTTCCGCCTACATTTGCTCGCGTCAGGCCGGCCGCCGCCATCTTGCGAAATCTTGCGCATCGCGAGATAACGTCATTACACTGGCCGACGTCACCACACACGGGATTTCAACGGAGATCTTCAACCAAGATGGAGGCTGGCGGCCCGTCGCAAGCAAATGGAGGAGGGAGGTAAGTTTGAATTTTTTTTTTTTTTACACTTTCAGGTTAAATCAACTCGCTGACACAAAGCACGAGGAAATTCGACTTCGAGGTGAATCGAATTTATCCTGAAATTCGGATCGAATTCCACTTCATGGGATTAGATTCGCTCATCTCTAGTCACTAATAAAGGGGCGGCCGCTGTGGAGTTCACTGTTAACGGGGTGGGGAGGGGGGGGGGGCGCTGTGGATGTTACTGTTAAGGGGGCAGGCCACTGTGGAGGTCACTGTTATAGTGGATACTGTCGATATCTTTTAACGACACACACAAACATTAAATGAAATAGATTAAATATACCCGTGCAAAGCCAGGTCCTTCTGCTAGTATACAATAAACATGAATATCATGCAAGAACTACAGTAGATATAAACTATATCTCTTCTAATGCCCCTAGGAGAAGTTACTGTAGCTGCTGCTTTTTTAAGCAAATATACATATTGTGGGGACTCGCTCTGGTAGACAGGATTAGCGAACACAGTATAGAGGCAACAACAAGTTATTTGGATCAAACAGTTCAGTATTTTATTCACACTTTAGGAAAGTCACAAAACAAGCAGTCATATTAAAACAAAAAGTCACCTTGCAGTGTTGGTGGTAATTCACACCATGCGACAATTCTGCCTCAAAGAGTCCTTGCTAATAGCAGCACCAACCTGTTTTCACACCAAACAGGTAGCAAGCCTTCACCCAGACACAAGGCTCCTAGATCCCAACACAGAGACATGGCTTCTGAGCCCAACTGCCTATTTAAGGACAGCTAGGTGCTGCCAAAACCCGGACCGGCATTTAAAATCCGGTCCGGTATTTGACCTTACCTGGCTGTAAATCAGCCTAGCAGCACATGCTGGGAGGAAAACACCTGTTTTCCCAGACCAAACCTCTCACTGTGTTACAATATATAGCAGCCAGTATTATAGTAGTTATATACGGGTACTTAGTAGCAGTGTTATAGTAGTTATATTAAGGGACACATCCTTAATGAGGTTATGTGAAGCGGTGGCCTCAGGCAGCGCTGTGCCAGGATGGCAGGAGGGAAGCATTTTAGCCTTCAGACCTGCACTCCTGCACAGCTCTAACACATCTCTCATCACGTGTAGCAGTCTGTAAGTAAGTGTGTTTGTATTTGTCTGAATGTGTGTCATCATCTGCTTATTCTATATATCGGAGGCCTGCATATCACCTTTGTCCTAAATATCTGGATATGAGTAGTACTGTTCAATGTAATCCTCTAATTGTAAAATACAATTAGGCCTTTTGCACACGAACAGGGTCGGTGCAAGGATTTTTGCCGCCCTAGGCAAGATAAAAATTGCTGCCCCCCCCCTTCTTATCAGACATCACATATGTTCCAGCCCTTTCTCAGCTTTTAAATTAAAAGAACTGCTATGCTTCCCTTACGGTTAATCCAGCTTCTTGTAGCTGTCTCTTTTTGCGGAACGGAATTGTGGACCCATACATTTCTATGGGGCCGCACAACGTGCGGCCCCGGATCCGCAATTCCGATCCTGAAAAAAATAGAACATGTCCTATTCTTGTCCACAATAGTGGACAAGAATAGGCATATTCTCTTAGTGTCGGCAATGTGCGGTCCGCAAAATGCGGAACGCACATTGCCGCTGTCCGTGTTTTGTGGATCCGCAAAACACACACGGATGTGTGAATGGACCCTAAATGTGAGGTCAATTAGTTTCCAATGTAGTATTAATAACTAAACAATTACATAATAAACATATTGCATTGTCTACTTACCACCAGGACAATACGATGATCTGGTCTCTGGCTGCAGTCTGGCTCTGGGGACTCCCTTGTCACTCTCATTCTACCCTCCCTCCCTCGTCACTCTAATTTCCATTCCCCCCCTTGTCACTCTCATTTCCATTCCCCCCCTTGTCACTCATTTCCTCCCCCCCTTGTCACTCTCATTTCCATTCCCCCCTTGTCACTCTCTTTCCCCCCTCCCTCCCTTGTCACTCTCGTTTCCATTCCCCCCCCTTGTCACTCTCTTCCCCCCATCCCTCCCTTGTCACTCTCATTCCCCCCCCTTGTCACTCTCATTCTACCCCCCTCCCTCCCTTGTCACTCTCATCCCCCCCCCTTGTCACTCTCATTTCCACCCCCCCCATGTCACTCTCATTCCCCCCTTGTCACTCTCATTCCCCCCCCCTTGTCACTCTCATTCCCCCCCTTGTCACTCTCATTCTACCCCCTCCCCCCCTTGTCACTCTCATTCCCCCCCTTGTCACTCTCATTTGCTCCCCCCCTTGTCACTCTCATTTCCATTCCCCCCTTGTCACTCTCATTCCCCCCCCCTTGTCACTCTCATTTCCTACCCCCCCTTGTCACTCTCATTTCCATCCGCCCCTTGTCACTCTCATTTCCTCCCCCCCTTGTCACTCTCATTTCCTCCCCCCTTGTCACTCCTCATTCCCCCCCTTGTCACTCTCATTCCCCCCCTTGTCACTCTCATTTCCATTCCCCCCCCCCTTTTTTTTTTTTTTTTTTCCTTATGCTTTTTTATTTATACGCTGTAATGGTATACTGAGCAGCTTCCAGTTCTATCGGCACTTCATGCCTTCTTTATGTATACTATAATATTAAATACAATCCAGTCCATGCTTATCATACTATGGTTTCCATATGGGACACATTAGTGAGTTTCTGTTCATGAAAGTGGTAACATATTTTGCATGCTTGCATTTTTTTTTTTTTTTTTTTCAAAGAGGTAAAGTACAACAATCTTCTTATTCAGTATCACAGTGCAATGACGTATAGATAAATTACTAGCTTCATCTCGTCCTGAACAACTCTTCAATTATTTATAAATATAAACCCCCCTATCCCACCCTCCCCCCCTTTTTCTTTCCGCGGGACTGTCGTGTCTACATCTTATCAATATTTCCGAATACCCCCTTTTTCTCCTCCGCAGAGCTGCCACGTCTACCTCACTTGTCATTATTTCCAGTTACCCCAGATCCACAGCCAGACTGCCTTCTTCCCTGCTGTTTGGGCTAAGATGTGTTCGTATTGCCTCACCCTATTCATCCACTCCATCCACTCCTGAAAGCTGGGGTATTTACTGGTGCCCCAGTGTTTAACAATTGTTATTTTAGCTAGTGCTATGCCCCGGAGCCACAGTATCTGCTCAATTTTGTTTTGGTCTATCTCTGGGAGTGTGCCCAGGATGACATAATCAATGCATACCTGGTACTTCAAAGAGAGCAATCCTGTAATTTCCGGAATATTTTAATCCAATATTCCTTTATCCCTGGACATTCCCACAGCAGGTGTATGTAGTCTCCTCTATCTTTGTTACATTTATAGCAATTCTGTTTCCTATCTTTGTAAATGGTATGGAGTAGGGCTGGTGTATAGTAGAGGCGATGTATAATTTTCAAAAGGATCCATGCATAGGCGGGTGAAACAGTAGATCTTTTAATATTTCTGTACACAATATTCCACATAATAGGTTCCCCTTTGTGTAGATCTCTTTCCCATTTAGCCTCACCCCTAAATGTGGTCGTTTTTATATATTCATGTTTTAACTTAGCGTAAATATGTGATGTAGAAGTGTTAAGTGTCATATCTTGACAAGAATCTAAAAAAGTGTTCCTTACTATCTTCAAATAATTTTTATTCTCCGTGTGGTGTATAGCGTGGCGTAGTTGCTCATATCGAAATTTATCAATAAATCCTAATTTATCATCTGGTAGTATTTCATTTAGGGGCTTAATCAGTCCTTGATGAAAAACTTGTGCAATTAAGTATATTCCGTGTTTTTCCCAATATTCGGCGTGACCTAGTTGCATAACTTGTGGTAAGTGTGCATTCCCCCACAGTGGGGTGTACTGAACTGATTCAGATACGCCCACCATATCTCTAATTTGTTGCCAGATGTATCCAAGCATTCTACCAAACGGGTTTGTTGTTATGTTCTTCTTAACGAGACCATTTTCAAGCAAATGGAAAAGGTCCGCCCATGGTCTACAGTGCTCCCCAAAAAGGAGACGAACGCATTTATTCCCTCGATTCCTCAAACACCATCTTAGTTGAGCAGCTAAATAATATCCTTTTAAGAAGGGGATGGACATTCCACCCTCTTCTTTATACAGATATCGAATCTTAATTCTAACTCGTTTGCGGCCCCATATCAATTCATTAAGAAGGGACTCTAACTTGTTAAAGAACTTATCTTCTATCATAATTGGACTAGCGTTAAGAACATATAGTAACATTGGTAGTAATGTCATTTTAATAAGCGCTATTCGATTAATTTGTGACAGAGGGAGTTTTAACCATATTCTAATTTTCTCCTTAACTTTATCTATTATTGGGAATACGTTCAGTTTCAGATAGTGTTCCAGTTTGGTACCTATCTGGATGCCCAGATACACTAAGGAGTCTGCTGGGGTCAATATACTGACACAGAAGTTGTGGCCCGGTGGGACCGGGCGTCTTAATGGGAGAAATTTTGATTTTTCCCAGTTTATATCGTATCCAGACAGAGATCCAAACTCATCCAAACTTTCCATAACCCTGGGCAGGTCAGTGTGCCCCTTCCCCAGGAATAACAGCATATCATCTGCATATAGACTGAGTTTATCGGCTTCTCCTTCGCACCCGAAGCCAGATATTTCCGCATCTGTTCTGATTTTGCATGCAATTGGCTCCAGGAACAGCGAGAAGAGCAAGGGGGAGAGGGGGCAGCCCTGGCGTGTTCCTCGGTTCAGAGAGAAAGGGGCAGAATACTCACCATTGACTCGGACCCTAGATACTGGCTTTTGGTACAGAATGCGAACCCATCTGGAGAAATACTCGCCTATCCTGACCCGCGACAGTACTCTCCAAAGGAAGGGCCACTCCACCCTGTCGAAGGCCTTAGCGGCGTCCAGAGACAGGATGGAGCAGTCCTCCCCATCCCCCGTCTGAATGTTCAAAAAGGCCCGCCTTATGTTATCCTGTATATTCATTTTGGGAATGAACCCAGTTTGGTCTGCATGGACGACTTTATGTATGACAGTTTTTAATCTATTAGCTAATAGTTTGGCTAGAATTTTATAGTCTGTATTCAACAGGGAGATGGGGCGATAAGAGGTAACTAACAACGGATCTTTCCCCTTTTTGGGGATCAGTGTGATAGTGGCTTCCATCCATGAAGGGGGTAGGGCTCCCATTGTCCAAGATTGATTTAGTACCTCCAACATTTGGGGAAGGATAGTTCCCTCATGTTTCCGGTATAGTTCAAATGGGAAGCCATCCACCCCTGGGGATGTATTGCCCTTGATAGAATGCAGCGTAGCCTGTAGCTCGGTCAGTTGGATTGGTCTATTTAACCAATCGATATCTTGTTGATCAAACTCCGGGATATCAATTTTATCCAGATATTGATCTATTTTTCCTCCCTGATTTATAGACCCTGTTTGGTATAATGCCGAGAAGTACCTAGTGAATTCGCTAAGGATATCGTCGGGGTCTCGTAAGGTGTTTCCTGCATTTGTCCTGATTCCGATAATATTAGTGCCTCCCCTTTGATTTCTTACAATCATTGATAATAATCTGCTTGGCTTGCCGGACTCGCTAAAGCTCCTCAGCCCTGAAAAGAATATTTTATTCTGTGCTTTTGTATATAGATATTGTTTATATTCATCTTGTATTTTTTTAAGTTGGAATTGTTTTTCTAGGGTGTTTACGCGACTAATCTCATTAGTTATCTGATTGAGCCTCCCTTCTATTTCTTTTTGAGTTTGGGCAAAAAGGTTTTTCTGTTTCCTAATTTCGTGTAAATATATACCCCGGAGATATGCCTTAAGCGAGTCCCAAACCATATGGATATGTGTTGAATTAACATTGTCCCTCCAGAAGAGTTTTATTTCTTCATTGATCTTATCTAGATCCTTTATCAATGACATCCAATGGGGGTTAAGTTTAAAAATTCTATTTTTATTTATTTTCTTAGGACTGTCCAGTATTACCATCACCGGGCTATGGTCAGAGATACCGTGGCATTCATAGTTCATTTTTTTTACCCTATTAACGAGCCCGGGGCTGGCGAGGGCGAGGTCAACTCGGGACATGGACCGATATGTATTACTAAAGCATGAAAATACTTGCTTATTTCCATAAAGGGATCGCCATATATCAACAAGGGCCATCTCTGTACAGATTCGAGATAGCGCTGTACTTGATCCTAATTTCGATTCGTGATTGGTTATGGTGGAGATCCTATCCTTTTTAATGTCCATGACCGAGTTGAAATCGCCCATCACCAGCACCGGGCACTCCTCTCGTGCTGCAATGTAGTCCATCAATTTGCATAATACAGTATTTGTAAAGGGGGGAGGGATATATATAAATGCTATAATTCTCCTTTGCCCCTGCCAGTGGCAGTGCAGAAAAATGTACCGACCCTCTTGATCGATTAGCTGTTCTATTGGATCATAGTCTACCTGTCTATGAATATAGACACTGATTCCCCTAGAGTATGTAGAGTAACAGGAGTGGTATTCGTGAGAGGCCCATCTCCTTCCGCCCAGCGCCGCCACCCTCTCTCCTGTAAGGTGTGTTTCTAACAGGGCCACTATTGCTGGTAAATGTCTAGAGACAAGATCAAACACTGCACACCTCTTAATTTTGTCCGCGAAACCGCGGATGTTCCATGTCAAAATACTAGTCATTTTAAAGAGTAAGGCAGCGCTGAGCGGAAGGGCAAGGTTGCCCCCCACGACGTACCCTCAACACTTCGACAGTCCCCCGCGGAAAGAAACCCCCCCCCCCAACCCCCCAACCCTTGTCTTCTCCCCGAACCCCCCTTCCATTCTGACCCGTGAGTCGCAGACTGCGACTCATAGGACTCAAACCTTAGGCTATCACCCCCCCCCCCCCCCCCCCCACCGGCAACCCCCCCAGCCTCCCCTCAATGCATCGCTAACATGTTATTTAATGCCCTTTGAGTCCATCCAGTCCGCAGCGTCGCTCGGATTAGCAAAAAATTGAACGGTTTCTTTGTATATGACCGGTAGTTTCGCGGGGTACATCATGGAATACTTTAATTGTGCTTGTATCAGTCTCTTTTTAACATCTTTGTATTCCCTTCTTTTGTCTTGAGTAGCCTTAGAAAAGTCCGGGTATATCTCTATGCAGGCATCATTATACTTCACTGTTTGTATCTCTCTTTTCCATCTTAGTATGTGGTCCCGTTCTCTTGACGAGGTCATCTTAATTAATAATGGCCTAGGTGCTGACCCTGGTGGAGGTTTCCTGGTGGGGATACGGTGTGCTCTATCCACCGTAAGGGATAACTCTGCCTCTGCCGTAGTTGCATTTTCTAATAACCATTTTTGAATGAATCCCCTGGGGTCGTCTTTTTCTACTCCCTCCGGGAAACCCACCAGTTTTAGATTGTCTCTCCGGGATCTGTCCTCCAGGTCCGCCATTTTTTCTTTAAGTGCCTTATTGTCGCTTTCTACTGTTTCCAACCTTTTTTTAATATGGCTAGATTATTTTTGAAGCTCCGAAGTCAGGGTTGCATACTCTTTGACTCGTTGCCTCATTTTGTTTAAGTCGTCTCGAATTACCGAAATGTCGGTCTGCACTGCTGCCACCGTCATAGTCAGTGTGCTTAATGATTGATTCGTTGTCCTGACTGCGTCCAGTATACCCGCTAATTTACGATCGATATTGTTCATCTGGTTATCTGCATCAGATGCCTGACCCTCTCCCACCCTATTTACAGGGTTCCCGCTCTCCTCATGATCTTCCATCTGAGATATTGGCCTCTGATTGCTCCTGGTCTTAGTTAATGGGGGTGGAGATTTAAGGTACTTATCTAACTGTGTCCTTACAGTGCTCCCTTTAGGAGATACTGTTACAGTGGATTTCCTGTTTGACGGTTTGGGGATTTCCTGTTTTTTTATTTATTTATTTATTTATTTTTATTTTTATTATTTTTTTATTTTTTTCCTTTTTCCCCCCTTTCCCCTTCCCCCCTCCTACTCTCTCTCTTTTGCGCGATTACATTCAGAAATAATCTTGTACAGATCCTTATTTAGCTGAGACGGCAAATGAGAAATGTCATATAACACAGATAGGTAGTCAGGTGAGCTTACATATCCTCGATCTCCTCGGATCTAGAAGCTTCTTCTTTCTTAAATGGCAAGGGGCTTCAGTGTTGGGGTCTTACGGTGACTTTGGTGTAGTCCGTTGGCAATCTTCGGCGACCCTTCAACACGTATATTCGGGAGTCCGGAGCTCGGAAAAATGACAGAGCAGTTTTCAATATTTAAACCAGATAGTACGGTGACCGAAAGCGAAAACAAAAACAGGAGGATAACGCTAATGTATGCTGGTGTAGTTCCCAGCTATCCAGGTCAAGGGAAGGCGCAGGGGGAGGGGGAGGCACAGCTATGTAGCAATCAGGATCCGGAAACAGGCACAAGGATGATAGGTACTGATATATGCTGGTTTGGGACCCACGATGAAACTTTGCGGGTATACAGCAATTAATGTCCAGAGGAGACACATAGGTGATGCTTGTATATACTATTGTAGCTCCCCAGGCAAAGCTTCACGGCTATATAGCAATCAAAATCCAGAAACCGCACAAAGATGGTGCTTATGTGTACTGATATTGCCCCCAGGGCCACACTTCTCAGCTGTACAGCAGTCAGGGTCCAAAAACAGCACAAAAATGGGTCTTATATATGCTGATATAGCGCCCAGGGCAGAATTTTGTGACTATAGCTATATAGCGGTCAGACTCAAGAAGGGGCACTTAGATGGTGTGGACAGTTACTGAGATGGCACCCTGCACAGAACTTCTCAGCTGTGTAGCCAAAGGGTTTCAGAGTAGAAAATGAGGGTGACTGTGATGTACACTAATAAGGCAGTCAGACAGCCCCATGCCTTCAGAGCGGCCCAACAAACAGAACTGACATGATGAGCAGAGCCGCACACCTGCGGCCGCTCCGAGCCCACAGCGAGATGGGCAGGTCACCTAGAGGCATAGAGGCACAGGGGACAACTACTCACTGCGCAGTCTCACAGCACCTGTATAGGGTACGGAACCCGAGACGGCTTCTTCTGACGTCCGCTCAATTAGAGAGGTAATGATGCCCTGTGCAACAGGGAGTCGATCCGGCGGAGCCAGGGAGCACAACGGCAGAGCAGGGGAGCACAGCGGCAGGGAACACCGCGGCAGAGCCAGGGAGCACAGGGAGTACAGCGGCAGGTGCGTTGATGGTGTCAGCGGTGATGGCGTCCTGGGGAGAGGTGGAGAACTCCACAGGAACTCAGAGACACAGCGGAGGCATCAGCATCGGCATTCAGGGCTTAGGAGCTAGAGAGCTGGAGCTGGGGCCGGCGTTCAGGGGGGAGGGGCGGACCGCTGCACGTACGTCGCCCCCCCCTTTAACACTCATTTCCATTCCCCCCTTTAATACTCTCATTTCCATCCCCCCCTTTAATACTCTCATTTCCACCCCCCTTTAATACTCTCATTTCCATTCCCCCCCTTTAATACTCTCATTTCCATCCCCCCCCTTTAATACTCTCATTTCCATTCCCCCCCTTGTCACTCTCATTTCCATTCCCACTCCCTCCCCCCCTTGTCACCTCTAGTGTAGCGTGGCCGAGCTCTGTTCGGTCCGTGGTACAGGAGCATTTGTTTCCTGTACCCGGCCAGACTGAAAGGAAGTGCACACTAAGTGAGCACTTCCTGTCAGTCCGGCCAGGTACTGAAACAAATGCTCCTGTACCGCGGATCGAACAGAGCTCGGCCACGCTACATTAACAGCACTGAGCAGACACAGCAGGCGCAGGCAGGCTGCGCAGCACTGAGCCGGCGGCCGGAGATTCTTTAGAGGAGTGGCAATCGCTCAGCCGCTCAGGAGGCGCAGCATGAGGGGCGCCGCCGGCCGGCTGAACTTATAACTGTTAGGAAAATTTACTCTCTTGCCTAACGGTGTGTCCCTAACACATGATTTCAGTGATCAGCTTGAATTAAGTCTTAACCGGTACCGGGAGAATGAAGAAGATAACACTGAAACGTGTGTAGTTTCTAACCCATTCTGGTTTATTCACAGCTGGCAAACAGTTTAAATAGAGGGGGTTGAGCTTCCTTGACATCCAATCATATGTTAGCATTAGTATCCAACCTATGGTATGGTCACACATAAGCTTCTGCATTAACATAATAGATGACTCCTAGTAACAGCATTTGACTAATCAGGTATATACACATGGGCTAGCATACAGTTGAGCCAGATGGCCTTTTATGGTAGGAAGGCTGTTCAAACTTACAACCTAAGGAATGTATGGATTTCTTGAAACAGCCCAGGATGTGTCACACATTCCTTAAGGGGGAAAAGGGAGGTTTGTAAGTGCACTAACCAAATGTAATACACGTTGCTGAATAAGACAAAATGGAGTCACATATACCCCATCAAATCCCCTCTTAGAACCTTATATATATATATATATATATATATATATATACTATATGGTTCTTTCTCTGCTCTTCCTTTGTTTGCTTGTAAACCTTTAGGTATTCCATGTACCCTTCAGGAGTATAATCCTAAGGCTTTGTTGAGGTTGGGTTTACCTCTTCTACCTCTACCGGAGTATAGAGGGATGTTGAGTGTACCCCTCTTTCGGCCACCTTTTGACATATGACAAGAAGGGAGGGCACACACTGTAGACAACAGCAGAGGCACACTATTGCAGCGACCACGGCGAGTACCACTCCTAAAACATATCTTATTTGACCAAAGTCAGGTATTCAGCCAAAAAGCCAGTCCCACCAACCTTGGTCAACATCTTGTTTTATATGTTTTCTCATCTCCTCTAATTGGCCTATTTTATCTTTTATTCCACGGGAGTGATCTAATAAATTGAAACAACACATCCCTGCGAACGCTGAGCATCCTACACCATGCTGGAGCAATAAATAGTCAATAGTTGCCCTATTCTGCAAGATAGCCTTTTCAAACGATTGTATATCCAGCAGCATATCTTGCAGAACTGCACTAGTGATATTTATCTGTTTTATCATAAAACAGGCAAGTTTTGATATTGTCCTGTGGTTATATATGGCCAACCCTGGTACCCCTATCAAAGATACCCCTAAACTCATATATTCTGATCTAGAGAGGAGATTCACATTATAATCACAATTTTCTGGTAACTGTAGGGAAGTGTCTCTCGTGTGTCGTGTCTGCATTGCTGGAAATAGTGGTATCATTGCTAATGTCAACCTAGCTATTGTACAGGGTCCCTCTGTAATATTGGCCGGTATATATGTGTAACTAGTATTTCCACAGGCCAATACCCATCCTGCTGGTAGAGGTACATGTTTGTCTAGGGATGGTACTGTTTTTGTAATATTACATTGCATATTTTTTCCTGATACTATTTTTTTACAACTACCTAAATCTCTATCACAAATATTTGGCTTAGTCTTGTTCTGCATTTTTGCTTGTATGCAGGGAGGCAATAGTGTCTCATCACAGGTGAAGTTATAACATATTTCTGCTGCTGTGACAAGACCTGTAATTACTTCTATCATATTACTTTGCAGAGTCTCATATGTAGGACAGTCATAACAAGCATGATAAGGATTTACATATCCATATTTAACATCATGATCCTCCATATCTGCGTCATTCCATTGGGAACGTAGGAGCTCCGTCCATACATCTAGTGGGGTGGGGACTGCTACCAGACATGTCTCCAAAATGTTAGATGCCGATAAAGTGGTTTGGAGACAAAAGTCAGTTAAGTTCAGAGTTTTGGCCAGGTACAGCCATAAGTTCTCCTTTGTCTTGCATAGACTGTCTTCCCCTCTGCATTCTGTTTTCAGGTATATCTGTCTGTTCCACAGCCATGGGACAGTAAGTAGGAGACACAAAACTACAATTATTAAGGCACTACATCTCAGCCATCTCGAGGAATTTCCCGACTGCGTCATCTCGTTGGGGGTCAAGGCTGTCTGCCTCCGTTAGTACCCCTTCTGTATCTTCTTCGAGGTCAAGGCTGTCTGCCTCCGTTAGTACCTCTCTTTTCTTCACCAACTTAATCCTTGTGGCGTAGATTCACGTGGGCGACTGTTCAGTGAGGACTGCTGTTCTGGTGATCACGACTACCTCGGTGGGTTGTCCGTAGGTGAAACTTCCTGGTTCCTTTCCCTTCTTTAAGATCTTGATCATCACCTGGTTGCCTATCCGGAATGGACGGGTTGATTCCTGTGAAAGAGAAGGAGACTTACAAGCAACTTATTCTTCAGTTTTACTGAGGACTTTGATCAGATTAGTAACATACTCCTCCCTGATCAGGTCCAAGTCCCCTTCCTGCACCACCAGGGGGCGTCTTGCCCATGGTGTGGGGAAAGGCCTACCCATGAGTATCTCAATGCTGTTTATGTCCTACTCTGTGGAAATGTGCTATTAAGATGGAAGCACTGTGTTGGGGGAATGCATAACTTCCCCTCTTCGCAGACTAATCCTATCTCAGGATTTTTCTGCAATACTGGATAACACCAGTCTTGCTGTTCCTGCTCAGTGGCATACCACTGAAGATCAGTAAGCATTTGCAACATCTCAGGGGTTGGAGGTGCCAAACATGGCATCTCCCAATGGTTATACAAACCTGTGAGGTTGCTTTTGGCCACTCATTTCGCCATCTTAACTGCCAGCACGTTGCCCTGTGAGACATGATCCTTACCATCTGCTGCCGTAAATCCTCTCCTCTGCCAGATCATACCATGGTCCCACACTACCCCATGTGTGTACCTACTATCAGTATAGATGGTGACAGGTCTATCAGTATGTAGAATACATGTCCTAGTGAGTGCAATAAGCTCAGCTGGCTGCTGTGTTGAGTGCGGATGTCCTTGAGTAGGCCTACAACATCATGAGTGGTGTGCAAAATGGTGTAATGTCACATTGTGAAAGAATTTGGCAACTCTACCATCATAGCACAGGCTGCAAGAGAACACAGACATGCCGGCATCCCCTGGACAGAGGTGGGCATTACCTTTGAGAAAAACACACAAGGACGCAACTTGCCTCCGTTTTCTTGTGTCAGTACACCCGCCATGGTTTTACAATTTTGGCGTGCAAACATGTGGAAGGGCATATTATAGTCAGGGAGGCCCAGCCCTGGGCTCGACATGAGTAAACATTTCAAATAATCAAATGCATTGTACATTTCAGAAAACCATTTAATCAAATCTGGATTTCCATCCAGAGTGGCTTGCCTCAAAACATTGTCAATAGTGGGAGCAATCAGGAATCCATTGTCTACCGTTTATCATACCAAGGAAAGATAACATTTCCTTCTTGGTGTGCGGGGCGACCAAACCCGCAATAGACTGGACTCTTTCTGCGCTGATTCTCCGTTCACCTTTTGTGAGGACAAAGCCCAAGTATTCAACCTGCATTTTACACTATTGCATTTTCTTAAGTGTCACTTTGTGACCACATCCTGACAATCATTATAACAGTGATAAACCATCCTGAATGCTGGCCTCCGCTGACATGCTACACAGTAATAAATCATCGACATATTGCAGCAGCACAGAACCTTGGGGGGGTGTACCATGATTCTAACATCGCTTGGAGGACTATGCTGTACACTACAGGTGAATCAGCATATCCCTGGGGTCTGCACCAGGTCAGTTGACGTCTGTCAAAGGAAAAAGCAAAAAGTAGTCTGGTTATCTTATCAACTGGGATAGAAAAGAATGCATTTTTCAGATCTATCACACTGAACCAAACAGCGTCTGCAGGAATGGCAGATAATAATTAAGTGACATCAGGTACAACAGGGGCTATAGGCACAATGATGTTGTTGATGGCCCTTAAATCCTGTACAAAGTGGGTATCACCATCTGCCTTTGTCACTAGATTCACGGGCGTGCTGTAGGGTGAAATCACCTCTTCCAGGATTCCCTTTTGTAGGAATTCCTTTATCATTGGCCTAAGTCCATCAAGTTTCTCTTTTTTTACAGCGGGTATTGTTTCTGGAACACTGAGATGACACCTGGTTTCACAGTAGCTTTGTAATGTGTGCAAATCTATGAATCCTGTGCCATATTCATTTGAAGACCATAATGCAGGGTTAATGTTATTCTGGGTGGTCCTGTATGTTTGCAAGAATCAGTGGCACTGGTGTAGAGACTGGAATGAGATCTGAGTGTACTCTTATGCCCTGAGTCTTTGCTGATACCTGCAAGTCAAGCTTAATGAACAAATCTTTCCCTAATAGGCTGACTGGGCAATCTAGTATAATGCTAAATACATGACATGATCTGTGATGTATTTGTGATGTATTCCCTGTCAATGGTTTCTACTGGTAAGGAATCTGTTCTGTATGTCCTTGTCAGTACCCCATTTATTCCCATAGAGGGCTCACATTTCCTTCCTCCCACTCTGAGTCACCTAAGTCCACCCCTTTTAGTGGACGCTTTGGTCTGTCTTCTGTTCTGCCATTAGTATCTTAGCTGTCCATACGAACAGAGCTCTGATGTTAAGCACAACACTGAACATGTAACATGTAACTGCAAACATTGAAACAAACAGATCTGACAATACAGACATGAACACACAAAGGGCCCATAAAAACTTTTCATTGAAATAAAAATGTACAGCTTGATCAATGCTGTTGGTACCAATAAAAAACCAAAAACTTCCAAGAAAATAAAATAAAATTCTTAATGCGCATATTTAAAAACAAATACCGTATTCCATACGCATTCATATACATTTTTCCATGTACTCTTTTTTCATTAACAGCTCATAACCACGCCCTTACACATAGAATATGAATTGCACACACAACTCTGCTACGTACATACAACTCAGAGCCACACCCATTCACATTCCACTGAATCATTTGTCTTCCATCCTAATCACACAATTGTCTTTGTTTCATCCCAAAACTTGCAGCACAGACAAACACAGCTTTCCGGGAAACAGATATTCATACCACACCCAGAATTGCTGATGGTCTGTCACTGTAAGACAATATACATGTTAATCATACAGTCATTTTGTTAAAATTAACAAATCATCTTATATGCCATGTAGTTTTTTTGGTTTAGTGTTATACACATCGTTACTTATTCTATATAACTACCCCTTCCCCCATTTCCTTTTGCCTTGCGTCTCCTATTTCAGGATTGTTCAAACAGGGGAAGCAAAGCAATACATCAAGGACGTTCAGCTGTACCACATGTTCCTCAAACTTTTACTCATATCTGAATAAGGACTTAGAATGGGTGCAACCTTAGATTGATAGGAGTGGACACTTCCAATTAGCATCATCACTGCAGGCACATTTTAAACCATTGGAACATACAATTGGGAAAGATCTAATCCAATACTGGAGCCCTGTCTGGAATATCTTATAGATAACACAGGTTAGTATCTTCACATTCTGCTGATGCATTTACCAATTAGCAGCCCCCCTCAACCCCCATATGAAATTCCTGAGCAGAGGAGGGGGGGTATGAGATGGGAGGGAGTTCTCTCTGAAAACACATCTCAGACAGAACAGGAAGAAGTTCTTGTGGGACTACAAGTGACATTTTGGAATGTGGTGGGGGAAGGGATGCCTTATGGCAACCTTTGTTCTCTCTATAGGATTCAAAATCCTCCATCTTGAAATAAGAAATGCTGCTCATTTCATTTCTCTAACTTCAATTATCAATACACTTATGCAGTAACTATCCATCTTTTAGTGCTGTAATCTCTAATCCTAGGACTATAAATCGTCACTATTTAAACACACACAGATCATTTAGGGCAACAAAACTTAACCAGTTCATTTCTGAACGTTTAACACAAGCCCTTTCTAATTGCAAACACTGAAACACTTTTTCCCTTGCCATGAATTAACTTCCTGACTCCCTAACCCCCCTTCACAATCACGGGAGTTCTGATGTACACTGTCTGTAAGCTTCTAACAGATTATTGCAGCTTTTCATCCCTGTTGCCAGCCGGGCATAACATTCTGTTTCACATTTTAACTGTCAATTCTCACATCCTGCCCAATTGTCTATCCATGTGTTAATTTGTGGGACTAGACCATGCAACAAAGTTTACATGTTGGCAGTTATAGAAACAGAATGATTTCAAAGCGGGATGCGACCGTAAACTTACCACCCGGTCAACATCTCACACATACAGATAATCTTAATACTTCTAAAATACTTATACTATATATACATAAGAGTTAATTCAAGCTTGTATCCTTCTGTTCCCGGAACAGATTATTCTTAGTGCACTATCTAACGATATGGACTCAATGAGCCTCTTAAAATCAACAATCAACAAGCTCCCAGAGCTTTTGCGTGTCCCAGACATCGCAATCCACTGAAATCATAAATAGATGGTTCGACTTACTTGAATGGGATTTTGGTCATTGCTCCCAGGTCCAAGGAGGACAAAAATTGATGTCTTTCACTGTAGACCTGAAGAGTTGACCCTCCCAATCTCGGACCGAGCCCCCAGCTGTTAGGAAAATTTACTCTCTTGCCTAACGGTGTGTCCCTGACACATGATTTCAGTGATCAGCTTGAATTAAGTCTTAACCGGTACCGGGAGAATGAAGAAGATAACACTGAAACGTGTGTAGTTTCTAACCCATTCTGGTTTATTCACAGCTGGAAAACAGTTTAAATAGAGGGGGTTGAGCTTCCTTGACATCCAATCATATGTTAGCATTAGTATCCAACCTATGGTATGGTCACACATAAGCTTCTGCATTAACATAATAGATGACTCCTAGTAACAGCATTTGACCAATCAGGTATATACACATGGGCTAGCATACAGTTGAGCCAGATGGCCTTTTATGGTAGGAAGGCTGTTCAAACTTACAACCTAAGGAATGTATGAATTTCTTGAAACAGCCCAGGATGTGTCACACATTCCTTAAGGGGGAAAAGGGAGGTTTGTAAGTGCACTAACCAAATGTAATACACGTTGCTGAATAAGACAAAATAGAGTCACATATACCCCATCAAATACCAACTTTTTTTTTTTTTTTACACCACACCGCAACGGGCGCCCCCTGCTAAATGGCGCCCTAAGCGACTGCCTAAGTCACCTTACTGGTGGCGCCGGCCCTGCACACGAACAATACAGATTTGGTCCATATGCGTTCAGGGTGCGTTCAGGAAAACTCGCACCATTTCGCAAGCAAGTTCAGTCAGTTTTGTCTGCGATTGTATTCAGTGGTTGAGTTTTTTAGTGTGGGTAAAAATGCGCATTTATGCGTTTTTCACGCGCGTGCTAAAAAATGTAAGGTTTACAAACAACATCTCTTAGCAACCATTAGTAAAAAAAAAGCATTGCATCCGCACTTACCACTTCTCCTGTCCTGTATACTGGGTGTAATTCTCAGTATCTCCTCTTATTCTGTATATATGGACACTGCACAGTACCACTTCTCCTGCCCTGTATACTGGGTGTAATTCTCAGTATCTGCTCTTATTCTGTATATATGAACACTGCACAATACCACTTCTCTTCTCCTGTATACTGGGTGTAATTCTCAGTATCTGATCTTATTCTGTATGTATGGACACTGCACAGTACCACTTCTCCTGCCCTGTATACTGGGTGTAATTCTCAGTATCTGCTCTTATTCTGTATATATGGATACTGAACAATACCACTTCTCCTGCCCTGTATACTGGGTGTAAACCTCAGTATCGTCTCTTACTCTGTATACATGGACACTGCACAGTACTACTTCTCATGTCCTGTATTCTGGGTATAATTCTCAGTATCTGCTCTTATTCTGTATATATGGACACTGCACAGTACTACTTCTCCTGTCCTGTATGCTGGGTGTAATTCTCAGTATCTTCTCTTATTCTATGTATAGGGACACTGCACAGTACCGCTTCTCTTGTCCTGTATTCTGGGTATAATTTTCAGTATTTGCTCTTATTCTGTATATATGGACACTGCACAGTACCACTTCTCTTGTCCTGTATACTGGGTGTAATTCTCAGTATCTGCTCTTATTCTGTGGACATTGCACAGTACCACTTTTCCTGTCCTGTACACTGGGTGTAATTCTCAGTATCTGTTCTTATTCTGTATATATGGACACTGCACAGTACCACTTCTCTTGTCCTGTATACTGGTGTAATTCTCTTGTCCTGTATACTGGGTGGAATTCTCAGTGTTTGCTCTTATTCTCTTTATATGGATATGTAACGCCCCAGAGTTGTGTTACTAAACTCTTTTACCCCGCTACAACCTGTTAAGAGTATTTACCTTGTCATCTAATGTAATTTCACATAATATCCTCACAACTGTGCATTATAAGCCTTGTTACATGTATATTGTTGTCATTTTCCATGTTCACCAGCAGGTGGCAGCAATGTTCTGGCAGGGACTTAAAGGGAACCTGTCATGTGGATATTTGATTATAATCTAACTAATTATATACAATCTTTAACTACTAAAAAGTACCTTAGATGTATTCACTTACTGGTGTGACAGATGGTTATCTCATAATATACACACAAAGATGCTGCATGCTAATGAGCTGATTGGAGTCCAGCGTGATGTCATTGAGTCCAGCGTATATTTAATTCAGAGCTATAGCCACTCCCCTGCCCACCTGCTGCTGATTCCTATGGAAACAAACTGTCATTCAGCAGCAGGTAGGCAGGGAGAGTCAGGAGCTCATAAATATTCATGACTCATCATTATCAGCTGGAGCTTTTCAATACAAGATGTTGGCAGATTGACTGGGTCAATTAAAGAAAGCGACCCAGCATTGTGCTAAGATAATCAATCACTTATTTATGCTGCCCTTAGTTAGGACACCATAAAACTGGTGACAGGTTCCCTTTAAGTCAGTTTAGTAGTGTTTCTAGGCTGGAATAGTATATTCCAGTTTATCTTCCCCCTATATGAGCAAAGTGGGCTGCCCCCATATCCTGCCTCATGGGGAGAGAAGGAAGTTAGAGTTAGTGTAACCCACCCCCTGCTAGGGGTAGAGTGTGCATGCTAGGAGCTCCCAGATATACGGAATCAAGCCAGGATCTTGTCTCGGCTGAGACATTGATCATCTTCCCCAGCCTGAGTCTTGCAGCCTCAGCTGGAAGAAGCAAGCAGACAACTCCAGAATTCCAGGAAGAAAGCATACCCTTTGAAGACAGCTGTGAGTAAAGTCCAGAGACCCAGGAGAAGCCATATTCCTCCTCAGCTAGTCAGTCCCCATACAGCAGAAGATAGAAAGCGCAGAAGCCAAATTCCTGCCACAGTTTAGAGCTACAAAGCAGAAGTCTTTTCCTGTAAGCTGCAGGTACATGAGAGAGCAGAAGATAAATTCCTGCCAACCATTGCCAATATCTGCTAGGACCTAAGACTAAAGCTGTATCTTGCTTGGATGAAAGTTCCAATCAGTAAAGACAAGTTTGAACTTTACCAAAGGTCTGGATCTCAATTTCTGCTGCAAATTTCTCTATTACTCCTACTAGCACCACACTCAATTTATTGCAAGTGAGCCAGGATCCAGGAGTCCAGCCGTGCCCAGGTAGGAGACACCGTTGACACCATTACCACTATCATACAGAGACATTACACCCCTCTGGCATGCCATGGGCCTGCACGGCCTTAATGATAAAAATTATATGGCAGTATTCCTGTGAAGTTTGTTTAGCCTTTACCTGAACTCAACATGTAATTGCCTGTAGTTATGAAAGACTGTTTTTGCCTATATACCTTGTTGCGCTCTTTGAATTGCACATATTGTATCCTTTTTCATGATTTTAGTCACATAGTTGCGCACCTGTGGAGCCTCTCCTGGTTACCTTAGTGATGATCGGGTGCCCGCCCATTTAAAGTACGGCGGTGCGTGCCTGTGTTGATAGCGGTCAAAGGAAGCGCAAGTCTCGCGCGAAACGTCCGTCACCACCCACTCACACTGAAGGGCCATCCCGCTCCCCAGCCTGCGAACTATCAGCAAATAATAAAGTCTTGAAGTTCTTCGATGCAGTGGTGAGTGCAGCGATTCCTTTCATCTACGTTCTTGTCATACTAAGAAGTTACTTGCCGTTACCTCGCTGAGCACCACGCCAACCTGTGCATATTTGCTGGGACCTTGGTTTGTGATATCCGGCAACACTGGGGTGAATTTGGGGTGAAAGTAGCAGTGCCGCTGATTCTCCGTCTCTCTATCTTGTATACTACATATTGACATGTCTACCACAGCTGAGCACGCCTGTGTTGAATCACCTCCCCCGCCGGTCAATCTTACCGATGAAGTGCCTCCCAGCTTACATAAAGGCAGAGAGGGAGCAAATGCCTTTTTTACAGTGTGCAATGATAAGGACTTATGTGTACTCAATGAGCACTAGGTCATTGGAGGCAAAAATCTTTCAATTAGCAGACAGGGAAGTACGCCTGTTTTGGACTATTACGTCCTTGACCTCATATAAGGAATGCAATCGTGTCCCACGGGGACTGAGAGTTTACAAAGAAATGCATCAAAATGAGGAGGATGAAAGCTTTGTGGAATCTTAGAAAAGCATGCATCTGGATTTCTCTATGCAAGTATTGAACCTGGTTCTATTACGGGACGAAAAAGAATACGCTGAGGTTGAAAGAGATCTAGAAAAAGCGCATGTCGAACTTAAAACAAGGCTAACTGAGTCACAGTACACCAACTTTGATAAAAGATTGAGCAAAAAGCTCACCGTCACTCAAATGGAAGTAAAGGAACGGAAACAAGATAAATTCTTGAGAAACAAAAATGACTACGAAAATGACAGGGTCTTCGATTGGAATAAGAAGAGAGGCCGCTCTAAACGCAACCCACGCCGACTCCGGAGTGATTTCTGGACTACAGATTCAGACTCTAGCCAGTCAGAAAGTGGAGCGAGTGGTCCGACTAATAGTGCCCCCCCTCCTTAGGAAAAGAACCCGAAGGGGACGAGGGAACTGTAAAAGAAAGGAACATCCAAACCCGCAAGTCCATGAGAAGAAGGAGACAGGTCTGATGTAAACAGTAGAGACCTCCCACCCTGACCCTTCCCAACAGGACCTTCCTAACATCGTAGTCAACCTTACCCCATATGAATTGCCCCCGAGCTGTCTCTCACTCCTCCAACGAGGGCTGGGATACAGCTTGGGGGAACAATTCAACTTGGTAGACTTTAAAATAGATTTGTATCGAGCCGTCCGGAAATTATTCCTTAAAAAAATGTTTTCTGAAAGTAGTTCAATAAGTCCCCCATCCCTTTCTGGTGAAGTCCCTGCACGTATGACTTGTGCTGCTTTCCACTTACAGCAACGCTTTACTCACGAGGAGATTGAATGTGTTGAGTTCCTTGCTGATATTGAGAGCGAAAGTGCCATTGTATCCGAACACCAGGTAGGATTCCTAGGCGGCATCAGGTCCACGTTTCTCCCCCCCGGGCTCAGCCATTGACCTCTTTTATAAAAGAGTACTTAGGGATGTACGTGCACTGATTTACCCAGTGGCACCCCCCAACATTACTCGGGAGGAGTGGTTGGCTCTTAAGTGGCTTGACGGTTTAGATGACATGTCATCAAACCTGCTGACAAGGGGGGAACGTGGTCCTGATGACCAAGGTGTATTATTGGAGGAAGCAGCTAGGCATCTCGAGGACAGAAATGTCTACGAGAAATTGAGTGTAAATCCAGTCCCTCCTATACTTGCCAAGTTACAGGAGCTACTTGACAGGTATATAGACATACAGTTCCTGCCTAAAAGTACCTTGGAGAAACTGATCCCAAAGTTTCCAAAAAACCCCGCCTGGTATTTTGTGCCCAAGATACACAAGTCGCTGTCCCGGCCCCCTGGGCGACCCATTGTCGCCGGAGTAGGATCAGCGACTGAACCCATCTCTAGATACATCGATTGGCTGTTGAGGCCCTTGCTTAAGGGCACTCCCACATATATCAAGGACACCGGGGACTTCCTCCGTGCCCTCGACAACTTTGAGTGGCGGGAGGAATTCTGCCTTGTGTCCTTGGATGTGGACAGTTTGTATACGAGAATTCCCCATGATCTGGGACTGAAAGCCATTGGTATGGCTTTGAGTCGCTCTGACAAGGGCCCTGTGTTCTCTCGATTTATACAGGAATCTCTGGACTTGGTGTTTCAATTTGATCGGCAGTGGTACCGCCAGATTCTAGGTACAGCGATGGGCACACCGGTATCGTGCACTTTCGCGAAGCTGTATCTGGCAGTATTCGAAGAGTCTTACGTCTTTTCATTGGGCAACCCTTTCCTGAGATATATCCACCTCTATCTGCGCTACGTGGACGATGTGTTCCTGGTCTGGTCGGGCAGCGAGGAGCTGTGTAGGCAATTTGTACATCATTTAAATGATACAAACCACATGAATATGAGATTTACTCTAAATTTCGGTGGTGATTCCCTGGATTTCTTGGATGTAAGAGTTACCATAGAAAATAGCATCCTCCATACCACAGGATACCGTAAGCCTACTGCAACTAACTCGCTGCTCCACCAGACCAGCTTCCACCCACCTGCCATAAAGGAGGCGGTCCCGTTTGGACAATTCATCCGTCTCCGTAGAATTAACAGCACGGATGAGGGTTACTTTAGTCAGGCCCACCAACTGAAGGAGAGGCTTTTGGAGAGGGGCTACCCCCACAGAGACGTAGTCGAGGTCCTTTATCGGGCTAGTCAGTACGCACGTCACAATCTCCTTAGTGATAGGATAAAAGATAGCGAGAATGACAGATTTGCTTTTGTCTTAAAATTTAGTCCGGCAGCGGGCATAGTGAGACAAGCCGTGTTAAACAATTGGGACCTCCTCAAGGGTGAGTCCGTTCTAGGGAACCTGGCTTCTAAAAAAACACTAATTACTTTAAAAAAATGTCACACCCTGAGAGATAAGTTGGTCCATAGTGTGATGAGACAGTCCAAACAAAGTACCTGTTTGCAGAGTAGGAAACCGCAGGGAAATTATAAGTGTGGTATGTGTTTGTTTTGCCCCCACAATTCACAGAGAAAACTGTTAAGCATGGGAGGAGTCACTTACAGTCAGGTCCAGAAATATTGGGACATCAACACAATTCTAAGATTTTTGGCTCTAAACACCACCACAATGGATTTGAAATTAAACAAACTAGATGTGCTTTAACTGCAGACTGTCAGCTTTAATTTGAGGGTATTTACATCCAAATCAGGTGAACGGTGTAGGAATTACAACAGTTTGCATATGTGCCTTCCACTTGTTAAGGGACCAAAAGTAATGGGACAATTGGCTTCTCAGCTGTTCCATGGCCAGGTGTGTGTTATTCCCTCATTATCCCAATTACAATGAGCAGATAAAAGGTCCAGAGTTCATTTCAAGTGTGCTATTTGCATTTGGAATCTGTAGCTGTCAACTCTCAAGATAAAATCCAAAGAGCTGTCACCATCAGTGAAGCAAGCCATCATTAGGCTGAAAAACACAACAAACCCATCAGAGAGATAGCAAAAACATTAGGCGTGGCCAAAACAACTGTTTGGAACATTCTTAAAAAGAAGGAATGCACCGGTGAGCTCAGCAACACCAAAAGACCCGGAAAACCACAGAAAACAACTGTTGTGGATGACCGAACAATTCTTTCCCTGGTGAAGAAAACACCCTTCACAAAAGTTCGCCAGACCAAGAACACTCTCCAGGAGGTAGGTGTGTGTTTGTCAAAGTCAACAATCAAGAGAAGACTTCACCAGAGTGAATACAGAGGGTTCACCACAAGATGTAAACCATTGGTGAGCCTCAAAAACAGGAAGGCCAGATTAGAGTTTGCCAAACGACATCTAAAAAAGCCTTCACAGTTCTGGAACAACATCCTATGGACAGATGAGACCAAGATCAACTTGTACCAGAGTGATGGGAAGAGAAGAGTATGGAGAAGGAAAGGAACTGCTCATGATCCTAAGCATACCACCTCATCAGTGAAGCATGGTGGTGGTAGTGTCATGGCGTGGGCATGTATGTCTGCCAATGGAACTGGTTCTCTTGTATTTATTGATGATGTGACTGCTGACAAAAGCAGCAGGATGAATTCTGAAGTGTTTCTAGCAATATTATCTGCTCATATTCAGCCAAATGCTTCAGAACTCATTGGACAGCGCTTCACAATGCAGATGGACAATGACCCAAAGCATACTGCAAAAGCAACCAAAGAGTTTTTTAAGGGAAAGAAGTGGAATGTTATGCAATGGCCAAGTCAATCACCTGACCTGAATCCGATTGAGCATGCATTTCACTTGCTGAAGACAAAACTGAAGGGAAAATGCCCCAAGAACAAGCAGGAACTGAAGACAGTTGCAGTAGAGGCCTGGCAGAGGATCACCAGAGATGAAACCCAGAGTCTGGTGATGTCTATGCGTTCCAGACTTCAGGCTGTAATTGACTGCAAAGGATTTGCAACCAAGTATTAAAAAGTGAAAGTTTGATTTATGATTATTATTCTGTCCCATTACTTTTGGTTCCTTAACAAGTGGGAGGCACATATGAAAATTGCTGTAATTCCTGCACCGTTCACCTGATTTGGATGTAAATACCCTCAAATTAAAGCTGACAGTCTGCAGTTAAAGCACATCTTGTTTGTTTCATTTCAAATCCATTGTGGTGGTGTATAGAGCCAAAAATGTTAGAATTGTGTCAATGTCCCAATATTTATGGACCTGACTGTATAATGTCAAAGATTTTATCACCTGTCGTACACCCTACGTAGTCTATGTCACAATGTGCACCTGTCAGAGGTTTTACATTGGTAAGACCATTAGACCCCTTTTTGAAAGAGTGCGGGAGCATCTGAGTTCCATCAGAACGGGACGAGGCTCCCCTCGCCTGATCGATCATGTCCGTGCGACCCATGGCGGTGATCCATCGCCCCTCTCTTTTGCTGGCATAGAGGCCGTGGGACCCATCCTGAGGAGTGGTGACCGCCACCGCCTTTTGCTGCAGCCCGAGGCGCGATGGATCATTAAAACTTGCTCCATGGGCCTGCACACGGCCTTAATGATAAAAATGATATGGCAGTATTCCTGTGAAGTTTGTTTAGCCTTTACCTGACTCCGCCAAAATGTAATTGCCTGTAGTTATATGAGACTGTTTTTGCCTATATACCTTGTTGCGCTCTTTGAATTGCACATATTGTATCCTTTTTCTTGATTTTAGTCATATAGTTGCGCACCTGTGGAGCGTCTCCTGGTTACCTTAGTGATGATCGGGTGCCCGCCCATATAAAGTACGGCGGTGCGTGCCTGTGTTGATAGCTGTCCGAGGAAGTGCAAGTCTCGCGCGAAACGGCCGTCACCGCCCACTCACACTGAAGGGCCATCCCGCTCCCCAGCCTGCGAACTATCAGCAAATAATAAAGTCTTGAAGTTCTTCGATGCAGTGGTGAGTGCAGCGATTCCTTTCATCTACGTTCTTGTCATACTAAGAAGTTACTTGCCGTTACCTCGCTGAGCACCACACCAACCTGTGCATATTTGCTGGGACCTTGGTTTGTGATATCCGGCAACAATGGGGTGAATTTGGGGCGTAATTCTCAGTATCTGTTCTTATTCTGTGGACACTGCACAGTACCACTTCTCTTGTCCTGTATACTGGGTGTTATTCTCAGTATCTGCCCTTATTCTGTATATATGGACACTGCACAGTACCACTTCTTCTGTCCTGTATACTGGGTGTAATTCTCAGTATCTGATATTATTCTGCATATATGGACACTGTACAGTACCACTTTTCTTGTCCTGTATACTGGGTGTAATTCTCAGTATCTGCTCTTATTCTGTATATATAGACACTGCACAGTACCACTTTTCTTGTCCTGTATACTGGGTGGAAATCTCAGTGTCTGCTCTTATTCTCTTTATATGGATATGTAACGCCCCAGAGTTGTGTTACTAAACTCTTTTACCCCGCTACAACCTGTTAAGGGCTCTTTCACACTTGCGTTGTCCGGATCCGTCGTGTACTCCATTTGCCGGAAGTGCCCGCCGGATCCGTAACACCGCAAGTGAACTGAAAGCATTTGAAGACTGATCCGTCTTCAAAATGCGTTCAGTGTTACTATGGCAGCCAGGACGCTATTAAAGTCCTGGTTGCCATAGTAGTAGTGGGGAGCGGGGGAGCAGTATACTTATCGTCCGTGCGGCTCCCGGGGAGCTCCAGAATGACGTCAGAGTGCCCCATGCGCATGGATGACGTGATCCATGCGATCAAGTCATCCATGCGCGTGGGGCGCCCTGACGTCACTCTGAAGCGCCCCGGGAGCCGCACGGACGGTAAGTATACTGCTCCCCCGCTCCCCACTACACTTTACCATGGCAAACAGGACTTTAGCGTCCTGGCAGCCATGGTAACCATTCAGAAAAAGCTAAACGTCGGATTCGGTAATGCGCCGAAACGACGTTTAGCTTAAGGCCGGATCCGGATTAATGCCTTTTAATGGGCATTAATTCCAGATCCGGCCTTGCGGCAAGTGTTCAGGATTTTTGGCCGGAGCAAAAAGCGCAGCATGCTGCGGTATTTTCTCCGGCCAAAAAACATTCCGGTCCGGAACTGAAGACATCCTGATGCATCCTGAACGGATTTCTCTCTATTCAGAATGCATGGGGATAATCCTGATCAGGATTCTTCTGGCATAGAGCCCCGACGACGGAACTCTATGCCGGAACAGAACAACGCAAGTGTGAAAGAGCCCTAAGAGTATTTACCTTGTCATCTAATGAAATTTCACATAATATCCTCACAACTGTGCATTATAAGCCTTGTTACATGTATATTGTTGTCATTTTCCATGTTCACCAGCAGGTGGCAGCAATGTTCTGGCAGGGACTTAAAAGGGTATTCCCATCTTGCTACTTTATTCTCAATTGCTGCCAGCTAGCTGTTCACTTCCTGGTTTTTCTGCAGCTATGGCTGGGCGGGCTTAGGTAGCTAGAGTGAAGGCCGGCCACACCTTCTTATGACATCACACTGAGAGCTGAGTCCTGCTTGCTAGTTCATGTGAAAAGTATGACTCATCAGTCTGGCAGCCTGCAGTGTCTGAGGCCCCTCTCCCTGCTGGGGAATTATCAGAGACCCATGTGAAGTGAGCTCAGTGTACAGTAACACGTGGCTGTTCTGCAGTTTTACACATAAAATCTCTGTCTGATCTTTTTACAAACCCATTCTGTGCATCAAAAACTATAATTCCATATTATACATTAGCCCAAAAGCTTGACCAACCCCCACCCACCAGCACTGATGCAGATTTGTTTCCATTACAGCTGTACTCCAGTTGTGTATAAAAATGACACTATGTATCTTTATAGATGTATATACAGCTCAGCTACATATGTCTTCTCCAGTCCCCTAACATCACTTTGGCTGAATGGCTTCCTATACAGCCCTACTACATCTTTATTCTACTCCCCCACTAGTACTGTGTCTGAAAAGCTTCATATACAGCTCTGCTACATCTGTCTGTTTATCTCTTCAACCAGCACTGTGTCAGAACAGCCGCATATTCAGCTCTGCTACATCTGTTTCTCTTTCACCAGCATTGATGCTGACCTGCCACATATACAGCTCTGCTACATCTGTCTGTTTATCTCTTCAACCAGCACTGTCAGAACAGCCGCATATTCAGCTCTGCTACATCTGTTACCAGTTATCCACAGCAGGGGGGGGGGGGGGGGGGGGGGGGGGGGGGGGGGGGGGGGGGGGGGGGGGGGGGTCGGGCCAGTGTCTGCCGAATGCCTGTGAAGGGGGAGGGGGGGGTAGGGAAAGTTATCCACAGGGGGGGGTAGGGACAGTTATCCACAGGGGGGGTAGGGACAGTTATCCACAGGGGGGGGGGGGGGTAGGGACAGTTATCCACAGGGGTGGGTAGGGACAGTTATCCACAGGGGGGCGGTAGGGACAGTTATCCAAGGGGGAGGGGTAGGGACAGTTATCCACAGGCGGGGTAGTGACAGTTATCCAGCTGGGGGGGGTTGGGGGGTAGGGACAGTTATCCACTGCAGGGGGGGGGGCCGGGACAGTTATCCACAGGGGTGGGTAGGGACAGTTATCCACAGGGGGTAGGGACAGTTATCCACAGGGGGGGCGGTAGGGACAGTTATCCACAGGGGGGGTAGGGACAGTTATCCACAGGGGGGGTAGGGACAGTTATCCACAGGGGGGGTAGGGACAGTTATCCACAGGGGGGGTAGGGACAGTTATCCACAGGGGTGGGTAGGGACAGTTATCCACAGGGGGGCGGTAGGGACAGTTATCCAAGGGGGAGGGGTAGGGACAGTTATCCAGCTGGGGGGGGGGTTGGGGGGTAGGGACAGTTATCCACTGCAGGGGGGGGGCCGGGACAGTTATCTACAGCAGGGGGGGGTCGGCACAATAACAGAGCATCGCAGCTCCATCCCTGGAAGGGGTTAACAGCTGACATCAGCTGCACTGAAATAGAGGGAAGGGAGGGGGGGGGGGTGTCGGGCCAGTTATCCACAGCAGGGGGGGGGGTGGTCGGGCCATTGTCTGCCGAATGCCTGTGAAGGGGGGAGGGGGGGTAGGGAAAGTTATCCACAGGGGGGGGTAGGGACAGTTATCCACAGGGGGGGTAGGGACACTTATCCACAGCGGGGGGGGGGGGGGGGGGGGGGACAGTTATCCTCAGCGGGGGGGGGAAGGGGGTAGGGACAGTTATCCACAGCAGGGGGGAAGGGGGTAGGGGGTAGGGACAGTTATCCACAGCAGGGGGGGGGTAGGGACAGTTATCCACAGGGGGGGTAGGGACAGTTATCCACAGGGGGGGTAGGGACAGTTATCCACAGGGGGGGTAGGGACAGTTATCCACAGGGGGGGTAGGGACAGTTATCCACAGGGGGGGTAGGGACAGTTATCCACAGGGGTGGGTAGGGACAGTTATCCACAGGGGGGGCGGTAGGGACAGTTATCCACAGGGGGGGCGGTAGGGACAGTTATCCACAGGGGGGGGTAGGGACAGTTATCCACAGGGGGGGTAGGGACAGTTATCCACAGGGGGGGGTAGGGACAGTTATCCACAGGGGTGGGTAGGGACAGTTATCCACAGGGGGGGCGGTAGGGACAGTTATCCAAGGGGGAGGGGTAGGGACAGTTATCCACAGGGGGGGTAGTGACAGTTATCCAGCTTGGGGGGGGGGGTTGGGGGGTAGGGACAGTTATCCACTGCAGGGGGGGGGGCCGGGACAGTTATCTACAGCAGGGGGGGGGTCGGCACAGTAACAGAGCATCGCAGCTCCATCCCTGGAAGGGGTTAACAGCTGACATCAGCTGCACTGAAATAGAGGGAAGGGAGGGGGGGGGGGGTCGGGCCAGTTATCCACAGCAGGGGGGGGGGTGGTCGGGCCAGTTATCCACAGCAGGAGGGGGAAGTCGGGACAGTTATCCACAGCAGGGGGGGGTCGGGACAGTTATCCACAGCAGGGGGGGGGGTCGGGACAGTTATCCACAGCAGGAGGGGGGGGGGGGTCGGGACAGTTATCCACAGCAAGGCAGCTCTCCTCACCATTCACTGATCCCGGCTGCTCTGCTGAACGCTGACAGCATCCCTCCTCCACCACCTGAAAGGTCGGCACAGTTACACACAGCAGCGCAGCCCCGTTCTCCTCACCATTCACTGATCGGGGCTGCGCTGCTGAAGGCTGACAGCTCCCCTCCGCCTCCACCATTCTCTCCCTCTACGTCCGCCTCATACAGAGCATCGACGTGCGCGCTCATGTGATGACTGAGCGGCAGGCAAGAAGAAAGAAGAGGAACTTATGCGCAAGCGCGGCCCAGGGACTCGCTCCAGAGGAGGTGGACGTTTCTAGGGGAGACCAAATCAAACACTGGGGTACAATCCACAATATTTGACCTAGAAAGGTAGAAATTTATTAATAGTTTATATTGGCAAAAATTATCATTGGCACATACTTAATGAAATAAGGTATGATCATTAAGATGAGAATACCCCTTTAAGTCAGTTTAGTAGTGTTTCTAGGCTGGAATAGTATATTCCAGTTTAACTTCCCCCTCTATGAGCAAAGTGGGCTGCGCCCATATCCTGCCTCATGGGGAGAGAAGGAAGTTAGAGTTAGTGTAACCCATCCCCTGCTAGGGATAGAGTGTGCATGCTAGGAGCTCCCAGATATACGGAATCAAGCCAGGATCTTGTCTCGGCTGAGACATTGATCATCTTCCCCAGCCCGAGCCTTGCAGCCTCAGCTGGAAGAAGCAAGCAGACAAACTCCAGAATTCCAGAAAGGAAGCATACCCTGTGAAGACAGCTGTGAGTAAAGTCCAGAGACCCAGGAGAAGCCATATTTCTGCTCAGCTAGTCAGTCCCCAGACAGCAGAAGATAAAAAGCGCAGAAGACAAATTCCTGCCACAGTTTAGAGCTACAAAGCAGAAGTCTTTTCCTGTAAGCTCCAGGTACATGAGAGAGCAGAAGCATAAATTCCTGCCAACCATTGCCAATACCTGCTGGGACCTAAGACTAAAGCTGTATCTTGCTTGGATGAAAGTTCCAATCAGTAAAGACAAGTTTGAACTTTACCAAAGGTCTGGATCTCAATTTCTGCTGCAAATTCCTCTATTACTCCTACTAGCACCACACTCAATTTATTGCAAGTGAGCCAGGATCCAGGATCCAGGAGTCCAGCCGTACCCAGGTAGGAGACACCGTTGAAACCATTACCACTATCATACAGAGACATTACACCACTCTGGCATTCCTAAACTGGGACGTGCGTTATAACATCCTTGAAGGGCCCTGTGACAATACCCTGCGCACGCTGCAATTGGCGTCACAAACAAAACTATAAACTATCACCTACATCTGACCCAGCCATTGCATAATTTGGCGTCAGAGTGCATACCCCTCCTCAACTCATTGCAGATAATGCACAGTACCTCTTCTCTTGTCCTGTATACTGGGTGTAATTCTCCGTATCTGCTCTTATTCTGTATACATGGACACTGCACAGTACCACTTCTCCTGTCCTGTATACTGGGTGCAATTCTCAGTATCTGCTCTTATTCTGTATATATGGACACTGCACAGTACCACTTCTCCTGTCCTGTATAATGGGTGTAATTCTCAGTATCTGCTCTTATTCTGTATATATGGACACTGCACAGTACCACTTCTCCTGTCCTGTATAATGGGTGTAATTCTCAGTATATGCTCTTATTCTGTATATAGTGGACACTGCACAGTACCACTTCTCGTGTCCTGTATACTGGGTGTAAACCTCAGTATCTTCTCTTATTCAGTAAATATGTACACTGCACAGGGGGTTGAGGAAGGGGTTTAAATCAAAGGGACTGTCCAGGAGTGTATTTCATATGGTCCTGACAGTTTTATTTTAAATATCAGATAGGCTCTTTGATTTTGGAAATGTGTACAGTGTGATGTGGGGCAATTGTCTTTAAAAAGAGTGTACGTATGTATGTAAAAAATGAAATAAAATTGAGCCTTCCATGTTGTTTGGTTCTCTTGCCCAGAAAAAAAATATTTGTACAGGGTTGGCAACCGTGGACTGCGGCCTGGTCTGGGGTCTGTAATTATTGTAGTGATTGTACTTACTATGGGGTCTGAGGTCAGTATTTACTCTGGGCATCTTAACACACGTTGGGGTCTAGTCGGACCTATATTAAAGGGGTTGGCCACTATATAAGTACTTTCCACTATATAATGGGAGGTACGGTGGTGTAAAAAAGAGTTTCCTAATATACCTTATTAAAAAAAATCTGAATGGTAATGTTTTTATAATGAGCCCCGCCCCTTAGCCCCGCTCTGCGTGCAGCCAGTGGTCAACCCCTTTAACTTTGGGGAGTGAAAGGAATCATATGAACTATTTGTGCATAAGTTAGCGAGGTTTGGAAGACATATGTGTATTTGCTGTATATATATGTATGTATATATGCTGTGTATGTGTGTACAGTATATGTTGTGTACCAGGGGCGGACTGACAACTCATGGGGCCCCCAGGCAATAGGAGATTATGGGGCCCCTGTATCCCTGCCCACCCTCAAGCCACACCCACACACAGTCCCACCCACATATCGTGCTGTGCCTGCTCCAGGCTCATGTGGGCCCTTTTGCGATAAAGTCTCAGTGGGCCCCCCTATACAGTGATAACTCTGAGTACAGATAATATAGTAGATGTCCCCTGCAGTCCTATGTAACAACACAGATAACATAGTATTGGCTGAGTACAGAAAATGTAGTAGTGTTACCTGCAGTCCTATGTAAAACCACAGATAACACTAGTGCTGATAATGTGGTAGTGTTACTTGCAGTCCTATGTAAAAACACAGATAACACTAGTCCTGATAATGTGGTAGTGTTACCTACGTCCTTAGTGTGCCTCCCTGTGTCTCTCCCATGGACTCCATGCTGACGGCACTGCCTCCTCTTCCTTCTTCTTGCCCCGCACAGAACGTCCTGATGCAGCTGCGTCAAGACATAGGAACACTGTGGGCATGGTGATGGTGATGCACACACAGGGACAGACGCACACACAGGGACAAACACACAGGGACAGACACACACACACACACACACACACACACAAACACAGGGACAGACACACACACACACAAACACAGGGACAGACACACACACACACACACACACACACAAGGACAGACACACACGCACACACACACACACACAGGGACAGAGACACACACAGGGACAGAGACACACACACACACACAGGGACAGAGACACACACACACACACACAAGGACAGACACACACACACACACACACACACACACAGGGACAGACACACACACACACACACAGGGACAGAGACACACACAGGGACAGACACACACACAGGGACAGACACACACACACACACACACGGACAGACACACACAGGGACAGGCACACACAGGGACAGGCACACACACAGTGACAGACACACATTTAGGCCTCACCACACTCCAGCCAGGCTCCTTCCTAGTGGGGTGACAGGAGGAGGGGGGATCAGGGTCACTAGTGGGGTGACAGGAGGAGGCAGAGCAGGGGGGAGCAAGGTCCCTAGTGGGGGGGGGGGAGCAGGGTCACTAGTGAGGTGACAGGAGGAGGGGGAGTAGGGTCATGGGGGGACAGGAGGAGGAGGGAGCAGGGTCACTAGTGGGGTGAAAGGAGGAGTGGGAAGCAGGGTCACTAGTGGGGTGACAGGAGGAGGGGGGAGCAGGGTCACTGGTGGGGTGACAGGAGGAGGGGGGAGCAGGGTCACTAGTGGGGAGACACAATTTACTGTTGACGGAGCTGGTGCTGCTCCTGCCACCCCCTCTAGCAGTCATGGCAGTGGAGTGTGAGCACAGAGGGTCCCCCGGTCAGAACTTTATGAGGATGGGCAATGGCTCACATAGGCAGCGACCAACTGAGTACATAGGATGTCCTTATAGTAGTTGAGTTTATCATCCCTCTCAGCAGGTGTAAAAAAAAGGCCCCATTTTGGCCTGGTAGCGAGGGTCTAACATCGTGGAGAGCCAATAATCATCCCTTTGTCGAATGGTGAAAATGCGTCTGTCACTACGCAAGCAATTCAGCATGCATCTGGCCATTTGTGCATGGGACTTGGAGGGACTCCCTGCCTCCATCTCCACTGCATACTGACAAGGTCTGTCGGGGTGATCTGCCTGGTCTTCCTCATTGCCCTCCAGCTCCTCCTGCTCTTCTCCTGTCACTTGTGCATATAAACCACCTATTTCTGTATTTATTTTCTGGGCATTAATGTCCTCCTTCTCCTTGTTCTCCTCCTCCACCAGGTCAGCCCCCACGGACTTAGGTGACCGTGAGATGTAGTCGCCATGTCTCCTGTCCCCTGGCCAGCCAGATTTATCAGCATCTGCTCCAGATCGTGAAGGAGTGGAATGACCTCATTCATCCCATAGTCCTGGCGACTGACAAATAAAGTGGCCCGCTCAAAGCACCTGAGCAAATAGTAGGTGTCACACATTAGCTGCCACTGGTTAATGTTGAAGCTACACAGGGGCATAATCACTGTTTGCCTGCATTATCAAGAAATCACTCATGGCCTTCCTCTGCTCATATAGTTGGTCCAACATGTGGAGGGTGGAGTTCCAACGTGTGGAAACGTTGTGTATGAGGCAATGTTGGGGAACACTATTCTGCCTTTACAGCTCAAGGAGGGCGTGTTTTGCATGGTAAGAGTGGCTGAAGTGCGTGCACAGTTTCCTGACCATTTTCGTCTTGCAGTTGGGTGGAAGACTTCAGGAACCGGGTTGCAACCAGAAAAATAAAGAGGCAGGTTCAGGACAGGTGAGGGCACAGAGCTTGTTCTTGGGCCATGCCAACTAAGTGTGGAATCCACCAACTCCTGGATGATGGCCATTGAGATGATATTGAACACCGTGTCAACCGTTCAAGAACAGCTGGATTGCTGGTCAAAGCATGATTGCTGGATGGTAGCTCTGGCCTGTTGCTGCAGCTGCTGTTACCACCCTTTCTTCTTCTGCTGCTACTTCTGCCGGCTCAAGCAACATTTTGGACACTGCCCGTTCCCTTGGAGGGATCTGAAACCTGTCTTTTGGATATACTGTACAGTAACAGTAACTGTATCTGTAAAATAAGTTATTCCATGTCAATGTGGACACCTCAATACCAGTAGTATTACACAGCTTATTTACCCAATTTTAGAATCAATGCTTAATGGTATTGCTTATCTAAGAAACAAGGTGGGCACCCCAAAACCGGAATAAATAGACAGTTTATTCTCCCCAATTTAAGAATCAAGACATAATAGATCTGCGTATCTATTTAACAAGGTGGGCAACCCAGTAACAGTTAAATTACTCTACTTATTCACCCCAATTTGAGAATGCAGTCTCCCTATTCAAGATTCTACAATTTAAGCTTTGTTAAACACTGTCTCTAGCACTTGGCACATCTGTCCCTATGGTCAGTTCACTGTAACATGGCGGAGACCATGCAGGATTAGGATTTTTATAGTGCTGTGGCATTATGGGTGATCTCTTGTTCCCGGGCTTCTTACTTTCACTTTGTACCACAGATAGCCGCCATTTCAATAAAAAATCAATCCGTTATCACAAAGCGCCAGGAAATTTGGATTCGTTGCGAATCTAATTTTTCCTAAACTTCGGATGGAATTCCACTTTGGCTGCTTTGATTCACTTTACACTAATTACAGCATTTATATTCTAATACATGGCAAGCAGTATAATATTTATATTCTTATACATAGAGAGCAGTATTATGGCAGTTATATTCTTGTACATAAGGTAAGTATTATAGAAGTTATATTCTTGTACATAGGTGGCAGTAACATAGTAGTTAGGAGGTATAAAGTTAGACAAATGTGTCTAGCCATTATTATACAGCATCAGCCACGATGATAAATTTGGTACACCTTTAGACAGCCACAGTTTAAGCCATCTGCAGAGTTAGTAAAGCTGCCGCAGTGTATTTTGTTTTTAGTCATGAATGTGAAGTGTTTCTTAGTGATGTCTTGGATACATTTTAAACTAAGGAGCTGGCAGTGTAAAAGAGGTTTATGAAAAAAGAAGTTCATTCTTATATAGACACTTGACATTCCTGGTAACGTGTATCTGCTCCTGATTTTCGTTGTCTTATCTGTATTTCCTGCAGTAATAACTCTCAGTAAATGAGCCTTGGCAGGATAATGACTAATAACTGTGTAAATGTATCAGGCTACATTAAAGGACCTCATTAAAGTTTTTCCCATCCATTAATATCTAGAGGCAGTTAATTAAATGTATTTCCTAAGAAGGGATGAAAGCGCTTGGGGCTGCGAAGAGGATCAACAAATGGATCTTTTCAAGATCCAAAATTAAGATATCTCAAAAAGACCTGGACAATTAACAAAACATAACCTTTACTTATTACAAATAAAATAGATACAAAGAGTGCTCAAAAAATTTGGTGAGGTATAATTTTAAAAATTACAATGACGTATGCACCTGCATACAGATGATTACTGGAAAATAAATGGAAAGATCTTACCAGACCCAGGAGTACAGACTGCGGTTTATGTCTTGCCGGGTGCCGTCCTTTGGTGTGATAACCAGGAACCTGTTCCTGCTTGGGGCCTAAACCCTAAATGTGTCCCTCACTTGTGTCCCGACATGCCATGTTTCATCCCCAGAAGGGGACTCATCAAGGGATATATACGTGAAGAATGTACTTAAATAAGGACAACAAAAAGAAAGCAAAAAACAAATAAACAAAAATTTCTTTGAATGTACCCAGATGGACCAAAGTTGAATCTCCTCAAATTTTGCACTAGATAACCAAAAACAGCTTCAAAGATATAAGCGAGGAGTGTGGAAGCTTTGGGTAAATTCCATACCTCCTGACAAAAGGTCAGAGGCACAAAAAGGACAGTGGTCCGTGCCTGGGTAGGTAGGGGGAAGTGTCCCCACCTTTCCTTAGTCTCACCGCCAACAATGATGAAGAAGAGGGAGGGGAGCGCGATCCATAGCGCTAACCTCCCTTTTAAATGCTCCCAGTCAATGGCCCTGACTAAACCCCGCCCCGCCAGAAGCGTGCGCTTCCAAGCAGCAGGGGAAGAGGAAGTAACATGAGCGGTGGGGCAGTCGAAGGCAAAATAGAGCAGAGGCCGGGCATGACCCATTACATAGCAACCAAGTGACGCCCGGTCACGCTCATTAACATGCTACCTCAGATGCAGAATAGCTATTTCACAAAAAGTTATGTAGCTCGTTATCAAATTTAAGACAGGATACTGAGGGGGATAACCTGATAAGGTAGTAACCATTCTACAATAATGGTAAATATAAACAAATGAGAACTGGTGATAAAAAGTAGAGTATAGTGTTGCTATCCTGTTAAAGCACAAGGAGCATATTAGGTACTAAACAAAGCAGCTGTAATTACGATGTTCCTTCAGACTAATGCTTGAATCACACAAAGTATATATAAGATACTAAATGAAGCAGCTGTAGTTGAGTTGTTCATTAAGGCCATTGGGATGCACTGTTTTTAGATAAAAGATCCATTTAGCTTCACGCTGCAGGATTCTCTTGTCCGAATCGCCTCTTCTACCTGTCTGATCAAATCAATGCCCATAAAGCTAAGGCAAGTCCTCACCTAATGTTCATTTCTGAGATGACGTGATACAGATGTGTCTCTCTGATTTGATACATCTCCAATATGCGAGAGACACATCTCCAATATGCTCCTCAATTCTGCGTCTCAATTCCCTCCTGGTCTTCCCACTATACTGCTTTCTGCAAATACATGTTATCTTATAGATAACACCTTTGGACTTGCAATTGATCATGTCTCTAATCTCATATACTCTATATGTATTTGCAGGTGACGCAGCCTCCGCACTTGAAACATCCTGTGATGGGTTTGTTAAGCCGAGTTCTAATTGCTGGTGATGCTACAAAGTGGCTCTTAACCACTCTATCACAGATACTCCTACCTCTTCTATAAGTGATGCTCGGATAATCCTTTATCACTTTGCAAATGTCCGAATCCATCTTCAGGATGTGCCAATATTTAGAGATAATATCTCTCACATGAGGGGCAGCCTCATCAAATGTGCCAATGAGGCGAATCTCTCTTTTATCGTTTTCTTTCTTAGGCGTAAGAAGAGATACACGATCTCGTGAGAGTGCTGATTGAAAAGCTGGTTTCAATGTGCTGAGGGGATATCCGCGATCGAGGAATCTATTTCGCAAATCTGCCGCCTGTTTTAGGAAATCAGAGTGTTGTGAACAATTCCTCCTAATATGCATGGCCTCGTGGGATTCCCCTCTTAAGGGGAAAGGGGTGAATACTCTCCCAACGTAGAAGGGAATTAGTGGAGGTAGGCTTTCTGAAAATGGAAGTGTCTAAGGTACCATTTGAGTTTTTGATTAAACATATGTCAAGGAAGGGTAATTTTGTCGTATGACATTCTGAAGTAAACCGGAGGCCAATACTATTGGTGTTTAAACCAATGGCCCAGGTGGTAAATGTCTCCATACTCCATTTCCAGATAACAAGGACATCATCAATAAATCGTGCCCACATATGGGGGATGAAACATGGCATGTCGGGACACAAGTGAGGTTCACATTTAGGGTTTAGGCCCCAAGCAGGGACAGGTTCCTGATGGGGTCACCCCTATCGGGGCAGGTGCTCTGTATATTGTTAGGCAGGGACTACTAGCCCCCTAGCCATACTTAGGTAGGGATATTGTTAAGTGTCTGTTAGCCATAGTCCCTACCAAACCAGCATTGACAAGAGCCCCGGTTTTCTCATTGCTACGGTTATCACACTGAAGGACGCATCTGGCAAGACATAAACCGCAGTCTGTACTCCTGGGTCTGGTAAGATCTTTCTATTTATTTTCCAGGAATCATCTGTATGCAGGTGCATACGGCATTGTTGTGTACTTTTTATAATTATACCTCACCGAATTTTCTTGAGCACTTTTTGTATCTATTTTACAGGTATTTGGAATAAGTAAAGGTTATGTTTTATTGTTAATTGTCCAGGTCTTTTTGAGATATCTTGGTATTGTTCAGAGAGAGACTATACACCTGTGCATTTCATTTTTATGAACAGGGATCTATTGATTTTTTTAAGATCCAAAATTACGTAGATGAGGTAATAGATATAGATGACTGGCGTAATGTCTGTATTTGCAGAGATGTTAATAACATCTGTACATGGTCGTAATCTCAATAAATCTATTTCATCCATTTGTTATAAATCAATTCTCTATTATCTCCCAGTATGCAGATGTAGATTTTTTTTTTCAATAGATGTTAGCTACTTCCTCCCTAGCAGATGTCCACACTGACAGACATTCCCTAGGCTCCATCCTTTTTTATGATGCATCACGCCCATTGTCATGATGTGTCATGCCCATTCAGAGCATGTATGGTGCCAGGGCTGCATCTGATGAGGCACCATACAAGCACCACATAGACTTAGGGCCCAAGGAGGGCTGCCTTCCAGGAGAAATCAGCCCTCCATGAGTTGTACAAGAAATTTGCCAGCCTTCTAGATGTTCCAGGAAAGTTGGCAAATCTGACATATGGTCACTTCTCTCCTATGTGAATTCTCCGATGTATAACAAGAGATGATTTATGGTTATAACATTTCACACATTCTGAACATGAAAATGGCTTCTCTCTTGTGTGAATTCTCTGATGTATAACAAGCGCATGTTTCACAAACTACAGGCAGAAAAATATTCTAGCAGAGGGTGGAGGTAAAGCCTTTGGGTGACTAGTAGAGTTGAGCGGACACCTGGATGTTCGGGTTCGCCAAGTTCGGCCGAACTTCGCAAAAAATGTTGAGTTCGGGGCCCGAACTTGACCCCGAACCCAAACCCCATTGAAGTCAATGGGGACCCGAACTTTGGAGCACTAAAATGGCTCAAAAAAAGTCATGGAAAGGGCTAGAGGGCTGCAAAATGTGGTTAAGAGCATGGCAAGTGCTCTGCAAACAAATGTGGATAGGGAAATGACTTAAAATAACATAAAATACGTAGAAATAAAAAATAATAATCTTGATCTAGGAGGAGGAGGTCCATATGGAGTAGGAGGTTGAGGAGGCGATGGATGTGGCAGTATAGGTGGAAGCGGCGGTGGAGGAGGAGGAGGTAGCCAACACTGGTTTTTGGTTTTGTTTTTTATTTTATTTTATTATTTATTTATTTTTTGTTTAAATTTGGGTAGACCCCAAAACATTGGGAAATATAAAAAATAAAACAAAGAGAAAGTGCGCTGGAGTACAACAATGGATGGGTGAGGCCGGTATACATGTCAATTCTGCACAAGGTACGGACAAGTCCTGTGGGATCCCTGCCTGGTTCATTTTAATGAACGTGAGCTTGTCCACATTGGCTGTGGACAGGCGGCTGCGCTTGTCTGTGATAACGCCCCCTGCCGTGCTAAACACACGTTCAGATAATACACTGGCTGCAGGGCAGGCCAGCACCTCCAAGGCATAAAGGGCAAGCTCAGGCCATGTGCCTAATTTGGAGACCCAGAAGTTCAAGGGGGCACACCCATCAGTCAGTACATGTAGGAGTGTGCACATATACTGCTCCACCATGTCGCATGTCCCCGTGACGTCCACGATCCAATTGGATATTTTCTCTATCAACTCAATGTTCTTTTATGCGCCTACCATGGTGATCACGGGTAATGGGGAATCAGGGTTACATGCCGGAGAGGGAGCCTGAGAAAGGCATACCACATCCAAGGGAGGTCAATGGCTGAAATCTGATTGGGTGGAGATGTGGGACAAGTTATTGAAGCAGAAGCATCCAAGGAAGGCAGCAGGCGCGTGGCAATTACCTACTCCCGACTCGGGGAGGTAGTGACGATAAATAACAATACGGGACTTTTAACTAAACTGGTACATGGATTGCAGGATAAAACTTACCAGGAAAGATTAAAGGACCTTAACATGTATAGCTTGGAAGAAAGACGAGACAGAGGGGATATGATAAAAACTTTTAAATACATAAAGGGAATCAACAAGGTAAAAGAGGAGAGAATATTTAAAAGAAGAAAAACTGCTACAAGAGGACATAGTTTTAAACTAGAGGGGCAAAGGTTTAAAAGTAATATCAGGAAGTATTACTTTACTGAGAGAGTAGTGGATGCATGGAATAGCCTTCCTGCAGAAGTGGTAGCTGCAAATACAGTGAAGGAGTTTAAGCATGCATGGGATAGGCATAAGGCCATCCTTCATATAAGATAGGGCCAAGGGCTATTCATAGTATTCAGTATATTGGGCAGACTAGATGGGCCAAATTGTTCTTATCTGCCGACACATTCTATGTTTCTAAGATGCCCTGTTATTGGAATGAGTAATAAAAAATTACAGGGAATGTCACTGCGGTATTTTGGATGAGGAAACGTTATACAGGCGAGGCCCTGCTGCCGCTTTGTTGACTCTAGATAATTTCTGCCTGATCGTATGTCCCCGTGACGTCCACGATCCATTTGTATATCTTCCCCATCAACTTTTGATGTTCTTTTATGCGCCTACCATGGTGATCATGGGTAGCGGGGAATCAGGGTTCCATGCTGGAGAGGGAGCCTGAGAAAGGGATACCACATCCAAAGGAGGTCAATGGCTGAAATGTGATCGGGCGGAAATGTGGGACAAGTTATTAAATTAAATTCAGCACATGCACCAGGCAAGGGATGTGCGTCAAACCGGCTAGGCCCAGTGTTGCTATGATATTTTGCCCATTATTGCACACCAAGCCGGGCTTGAGGCTCACTGGCACCAACCACTCATCAGTCTGTTGTTCCACGCCCATCCACAGCTCCTGCGCGGTGTGGGGTTTGTCCCCTAAACAGATAAGTTTCAAAACTGCGTGCTGTCGTTTACCCCTGGCTGTGCTGAAGTTGGTGGTGAAGGTGTTACGCTGACTGGATGAGGAGGCGGTAGAGGATGAGGAAGCGGAGTAGGAGGAGGAAGCAACAGGAGGCAAAGAGAAACGCCCTGCAATCCTCGGTGGTGGAAGAACATGCGCCAAACTGCTATCCGCCTCAGGCCCAGCCGCCACTGCATTTACCCAGTGTGCTGTTAGGGAGATATAACGTCCCTGACCGTGCTTACTGGTCCACGTATCCGTAGTTAGGTGGAGCTTGCCCCCTCATGGGGTAGATGAGGGGGAGGGTGACAGAGAGGAGGCTGAGGAAAGTGAGGTAGCTAGCTGGGTAAAAGTTAGAAAGCGGGGTAGAGGGAAGAGTGCCAGGGAGGCTAGCCCTGATCTAACACACCCCAACAAGTTTGCACGTTTGGCAGATGAGGGGGATGTCAGTCCGGGGACGGCACTGCTGCAGCCAGACACTTCCTCTGCCAGTCAGGGGAATGTCAGCTCCAGTAAGCAGGGAACCAGGAGAGCAGGGCAGGCCAGACAGGTGCTGGTAGTGGGAGACTCCATTATTAGGGGAACAGATAGGGAAATCTGTCACAAAGACCGTGATCGCCGAACAGTGTGCTGTCTTCCTGGCGCTAGAGTTCGACACATCGCGGATCGGGTTGACAGATTACTGGGAGGGGCTGGAGACGATCCAGCGGTCATGGTCCATATCGGAACCAATGACAAAGTTAGAGGTAGGTGGAGAGTCCTTAAAAATGATTTCAGGGATTTAGGTCAAAAGCTGAGGGCAAGGACCTCTAAGGTAGTATTTTCCGAAATACTGCCTGTACCACGAGCCACACAAGAAAGGCAATGGGAGATTAGGGAGATTAACAAGTGGCTCAAGAACTGGTGTAGGATGGAGGGGTTTGGGTTCCTGGAGAACTGGGCCGATTTTTCTATCGGCAACAGGCTCTATCGTAGGGACGGGCTGCACCTCAATGGGGAAGGGGCAGCTTTGCTGGGGAGAAAGATGGCTAGAAGGTTGGAGGAGTGTTTAAACTAGGGACTGGGGGGGAGGGTAATTACGTTATAGGAGGGGAAGATAGTGCAGATAGAGACCGGGGGCAAGGTAATAAGAATGGGGGAGGAATGGAAGGAGGGACTAGAACAATTCAGAAGGAAAGGTGTAGGGTAAAACATATACATAAACCTCTCAAATGTATGTATACTAATGCCAGAAGTCTGACTAATAAAACTGGTGAACTGGAATTAGTGATGTGTGAGGAGGACTATGACATAGTGGGAATAACTGAGACATGGCTGGATGATAGCTATGACTGGGCGGTTAATGTACAAGGTTACAGTCTGTTTAGAAAGGATCGTCAAAACCGGAGAGGGGGAGGGGTCTGCCTTTATATAAAGTCCTGTCTAAATCCCACAGTCCGAGAAGATATAAGTGAGGGACATGAACATGTGGAGTCACTATGGGTAGAGATACATGGAGCTAAAAACAACAATAAATTACTAATAGGAGTTTACTATAAACCACCTAATATACCAGAGTCCACAGAAAATCTACTACTAAACGAGATAGACGAGGCGGCAAATCATAATGAGGTGGTTATTATGGGGGACTTCAACTACCCAGATATAGACTGGGAAACTGAAACTTGTATATCTCATAAGGGAAACAGGTTCGTGGCTATAACCAAAGACAATTACCTCTCCCAACTGGTTCAGGACCCGACTAGAGGGACGGCCATACTGGACTTAGTATTAACCAATAGACCTGACAGAACAACAGACGTGCAGGTCGGGGGACACCTGGGAAATAGTGACCATAAAGTAATAACCTTCCAATTATCATTCAAAAGAGCGTTTCTACAGGGAGGAACAAAAATACCAAACTTCAAAAAAGCTAAATTTAGCCAACTAAGAGAGGCCATAGGCCAAACTAACTGGGACAAAGTCCTCACAAATACAGACACAAAATGGGATATCTTTAAAAACATCCTAAAAACTCATTGTCAGAGGTACATACCGTATGGTAATAAAAGGTTAAGGAACAAAAAGAAACCAATGTGGATAAATAGAACTGTAAAGAAAGCAATAAATGACAAAAAGAAAGCATATAAAACACTAAAACAGGAGGGTTGCACGGAAGCACTGAAAAACTATAAGGAAAAAAATAGAACATGTAAAAAACAAATAAAAGCGGCCAAACTAGAGACCGAGAGATTAATTGCGAAAGAGAGTAAAACCAACCCTAAAATGTTCTTCAATTATATAAATGTTAAAAAGTATAAAGCTGAAGGTGTTGGCCCTTTAAAGAGTAATGAGGGGGGAGTCGCAGAGAGCGACGAGGAGAAAGCAAAGCTGCTAAATATTTTTTTCTCCAATGTATTCACTGAGGAAAATAAATTGTCAGATGACATGCAGAATGCAAAAATAAATTCCCCATTAAAAGTGTCCTGTCTGACCCAGGAAGAAGTACATCAGCGGCTTAAAAAGATTAAAATAGACAAATCGCCAGGACCGGATGGCATACACCCCCGTATCCTAAAGGAATTAAGTAATGTCATAGCCAGACCCTTATTTCTGATATTTGCAGACTCTATACTGACAGGGAATGTCCCACAGGATTGGCGCGTGGCATATGTGGTGCCAATATTCAAAAAGGGGCCAAAAACAGAGCCTGGAAACTATAGGCCGGTAAGTTTAACATCTGTTGTGGGTAAACTGTTTGAAGGTTTTCTGAGAGATGCTATCTTAGAGCATCTCAACGGAAATAAGCAAATAACGCCATATCAGCATGGCTTCGTGAGGGATCGGTCATGTCAAACTAATTTAATCAGTTTCTATGAGGAGGTAAGTTCTAGACTTGACAGCGGCGAATCAATGGATGTCGTATATCTGGACTTCTCCAAAGCATTTGACACTGTACCGCATAAAAGGTTAGTATATAAAATGAGAATGCTCGGACTGGGAGAAAACATCTGTATGTGGGTAAGTAACTGGCTGAGTGATAGAAAACAGAGGGTGGTTATTAACGGTACTCATTCAGATTGGGTCACTGTCACTAGTGGGGTACCTCAGGGGTCAGTATTGGGCCCTATTCTCTTCAATATATTTATTAATGATCTTGTAGAAGGCTTGCATAGTAAAGTATCAATTTTCGCAGATGACACTAAACTGTGTAAAGTAATTAACACTGAAGAGGACAGTATACTACTACAGAGGGATCTGGATAGATTGGAGGCTTGGGCAGATAAGTGGCAGATGAGGTTTAACACTGATAAATGTAAGGTTATGCACATGGGAAGGAAAAATGCAAGTCACCCGTACATACTAAATGGTAAAACACTCGGTAACACTGACATGGAAAAGGATCTAGGAATTTTAATAAACAGCAAACTAAACAGCAAAAACCAGTGTCAGGCAGCTGCTGCCAAGGCCAACAAGATAATGGGTTGCATCAAAAGGGGCATAGATTCCCGTGATATGAACATAGTCCTACCACTTTACAAATCGCTAGTCAGACCACACATGGAGTACTGTGTACAGTTCTGGGCTCCTGTAAACAAGGCAGACATAGCAGAGCTAGAGAGGGTTCAGAGGAGGGCAACTAAAGTAATAACTGGAATGGGGCGACTACAGTACCCTGAAAGATTATCAAAATTAGGGTTATTCACTTTAGAAAAAAGACGACTGAGGGGAGATCTAATTAATATGTATAAATATATCAGGGGTCAGTACAGAGATCTATCCCATCAGCTATTTATCCCCAGGACTGTGACTGTGACGAGGGGACATCCTCTGCGTCTGGAGGAAAGAAGGTTTGTACACAAACATAGAAGAGGATTCTTTACGGTAAGAGCAGTGAGACTATGGAACTCTCTGCCTGAGGAGGTGGTGATGGTGAGTACAATAAAGGAATTCAAGAGGGGCCTGGATGTGTTTCTAGAGCGTAATAATATTACAGGCTATAGCTACTAGAGAGGGGTCGTTGATCCAGGGAGTTATTCTGATTGGAGTCGGGAAGAAATTTTTTATTCCCCTAAAGTGGAGAAAATTGGCTTCTACCTCACAGGGTTTTTTGCCTTCTTCTGGATCAACTTGCAGGATAACAGGCCGAACTGGATGGACAGATGTCTTTTTTCGGCCTTATGTACTATGTTACTATGTTACTATGTTACTATGTTACTATGTTACAGATGGAGTTGCGCAGTGCACACCTGATTTTGTCCCCCACTTGGTTGTGCAGAGAAGGGATGGCTCGCCTGGAATAGTAGTGGCGGCTGGGCACAATGTACTGTGGGACAGCCACCGCCATCAGATTCTTAAAACTGTACGTGTCCACCAGACAGAATGACAGCATTTCAAAGGCCAGGAATTTTGAAATGCTGGCATTCAGGGACAGGGATCGTGGGTGGGTAGGGGAGTACTTCCTCTTTTGCTCCAGTGTTTGGGAGATAGACAGCTGAACGCTTCCATGGGACATTGTGAAGATGCTTGGTGACCGAGGTGGTGGCGTTGCTGCCACATCCTCTGTTTGCGGGATGGCAGGTGCCACTGTCACTCCAGAGGGGGATGAAGAGGCCGAGACTGCAGCAGAAGAGGAAGCGGGAGGAGCCAGAGACCTTTCTTGGTTTTTGAGGTGTCTACTCTGTGACAAGGGTACCCCAAGTAGAGTCCCCTTTTTAAATACACACACACACACACACACACTCACAGGCCTAGAGGCCCCCTTTATTCTGCTTTAAACGATAAATATTCCCTTGCTTGGAGCTGTGTCCTAGTAATTGAAAATGACACTTCCCCATCATGAAGATAAGGATGGGAGCTTCAAAAGCCGAGGCTTATCGTAAAATACTGGATCCTGGGATAACAATAGCCAGACATTCTGACTACAGTCCCGGCAGGGGACCAGAGAGAGATGTGAAAACGACCTATTGAACCTTTGAGGGACTCAAACATAGTCATTTTTCATATCTCTGATCGTAGGCATATTCTGCACTGACTAAGGCCTGAGTCAACCTCTGTGGACAAGTGTGATCATGGAGATATCAAACAATATGTTCTTGTGCCCTTGGAAGGCTGAAAAGCCAGCTTTAAGCCATCCTGGAGAACCACAAGCCCCAGCAGAGTCAAGTTTGGTCTTGTTAGACTCATAAAATCATAAGGGTCATCAATATATGAATGTCATAGCTGTATTTAGTGGTTCCACAGAACTGTGGGCTTAGCCAGAATAAGGACATTCTGGGCTGACCTTAGCTCGGTCATAAACCTTGCTGACACCTCCTTGACCCTGCCCACACATTCGTACCATTGGTGGGCAGAACTGCTGGCACCTCCTGTTTTAGAACTGTTATAAGATGCTGTCAGGGCATTGTATGGCAACCCTGCCTTGCCTTAACAGCTGGATTTGTATCGCATTCTGAATGTCAGTGCTCAGGGTCCACTGATATTATACCAATCGGAATGCACAACGGCTTCAAGGACTGAAACAGAGGAACTTAAGTATACTTTTCATCTATTATCCCTTTTATTTTAACTGTCGTGAATGACTATTACCTTAAATTATTATTATCTATAATAGTAATTTTTCTGTAAATGTATATATGCACTGTTTGTCCTTTCACCTTTTATTAAAAGATTGAAAAATCTTATTTGTTAAGTCTTCTGTGTTCTAAGCAAAGGAATTAACGAATCCTGTCTCTGAAGAGAGTAACGTTACCATTTTGTGTGAGAAAGGTCATTTTGATTGTTGCTTGGCTGAACGATTGCTATCGGTCAGCAAGCGGGAGCTGGTTCATTCCCTGCTCTGCGTGAGGGTGAGTGACCGGTAGTCGGTTCGTGTGCCGTACACGTGGTGGCAGTATACCAAATTGTATCTATAAAGGGTTAACCGAAAGTTAACCACCCCTTGTCATGTGCGGTATCCGTCTGCGTACAGGTACGTTCGTGACATACTCCACCGCAGCTCGTGCTTTGCACTTAGATGCCTGGTCATGCAGGTTGTGCTCAGGTTTAGAAAATGTATGCCTCGCTTCAGGCTCTGATTGAATAGGGTGCAAACCACTTGTGTCTTGTTGTCAGCACATTGTCTGAAGAACCGCCACCCCAGGGAACTCCTTGGAGCTGGCTTTGGTGTGCTCGGTCCCTTGGTGCGGTGGGCAGTAGCAGGCGTACTGTCTAGGGGACGGCCGCTCTGCTTTTGCACCCTGCTCCCTCTTTTGCTTTGCTGGTGGCTCTGTGCGACCACCGCCTCTTCCTCCGAACTACACAGGTCACTCGCATGACCTTAATTCCATGTGGGGTCGAGGACCTCATCGTCCTCCACATCATCTTCCACCCAGTCTTCACCCCTGCCCTCCTTGTCGGTCTGCACACTGCAGAAAGCCCCAGCAGTTGGCACCTGTGTTTCGTCATCATCCAAGACATTCTGCGGTGGTCCTCCCATGTACTCACCCTGAAACATAAGTGGTTGGCCATCGGTGTACTCAATCTCTTCCACTTCTGGGGCAGGGCTATGTGGATGGCCCTGGGAAACCCTGCTAGCAGAGTCGTCAAAAAGCAGAAGAGACTGCTGCATGACTTGGAGCTCAGACTGCTTGGTCGATTTGCAAGTGGGTGAGGTGAAAGACTGATGGCCATGGGCTCCGGGTGCCAACTCTGATCTTTCAGCAGGGGACTGGGTGGGAGACAATGTGAAGGAACTGGAGGCACTGTCAGCCACCCAATCTACTAGCGCCTGTACTTGTTCTGGCCTCACCATTCGTAGAGCAGCATTCGGGCCTACTAAATAACGCTGAAGGCTCTGTCACCTACGCGCACCTGAGGAAGGTGTTTCATTTGGGCGTGTAGCTGTAACAGATCGACCACGTCCTCTCCTTGCAACAGGAGCTCCACCAACACCAGCATCACCACGACCAGGGCCACATCACTTATTTGACACTCTCCTCATTTTTTGCGGTCACCCACCGAAGTAGCAGACGTTTTTACTAAATTTAGTTCCCTGTCAGCAATGCAGAGCAGGGTTTTTTTAACTGCAAAAATTGGTTAATGTCACTCACCAATGGAACAGACTAATTTAAAAAATTTAAGTCTCTGTCACCTATGCAGAGCAGGGGTTTTCAATGGCAAAAGTGGGTTAATATATTAGCAAAGATCACAGCAGATAAGTAAGATATTCTTTCTGTTTCTCTTTTTATTTTTTGTTTCAAAAATAAAGTATAATAACATACGGCAGTACGTGTGTAAACGTTTTCGGCTATGCAAAGCCTTCCTCAGACACTGAAAGATTACAAAAAATGACAATCAAGCCCTATGTAGATACTATATTAGGCTAACAGCATATAGTTCTAGCAAATAATATATAATATAAATAAATAATATACAAAAGTAGAATATGAAAAAAATACAAATGATAGTAATAGTAATATAATATAAGATCCAGGATACAGAGGCTGACTATGCGATCTAGTAAAACAAGCTTGTCCGGATCTCGAGGTCATCTCTGGTCAGAAGTCACTTATCTATATTTAAATGGACACTGCGTCGGCCTATATCATGTTGCTGGGACGTCATATCAACTTGAAAAAATGCATTTAAGGAAGAAATGTCCAGTTCCAAATCCCAAAATTAAGCTCTAATATCTATTTTCCTCCTAATGGAATATCGCTGTATTGACTGAGGTTATGTAACATCATAGTGATCCCTATAATCTGACTTCATTTCAACACAATGTATATAACACATATATCTCTCTCTCCTAGGAATTCAAGATACCTAACTGTATTATAAAAGAGGCATAAAAAGAGAGCATAAAAACAACAAAAATAAAGAAAATCCATAGAAAAACATAGAAAACCAGGGCCTTCCATCCTTACCTGTGCCGCAGTGTGATGTGGATATGATGGTGAAGAGAGGGTAAAGTTTGTGCCAATGGAAACGGAGCTATGCTCCAAATACACCAAAATTGGGTGCCATAATGCTCTCAATCCTCACTTTTTATACTGAGGTCCAGAATCGCGCCAAAATCAGTGGGCGGAATCTATTCTAGCCATGTGGAGCGGCTTGCGTTCCACCAGCCGGAAGTGTATCGGCCGGTGGAACGCATCAGGACCGGAAGTTGCGTTCCAAAGGCCGGAAGTGCCCGGCCGTGGAATGCAGTGAGAATAGGCGATACAGGGCTCTACTGAGGACAGAACAAAACAGATAACTATATAGATAATACAGTGTATAATCACATATGTTCAGTAATATGCTAAATATGGTAATGATTTGGGGAAAAATAGAGTGGAAAGTAGATAAGAAGGGTATGAATGGAAACAGATTGAATAGAACGAATATAAGTGGGAAAAATAGAGGAAAGAAAATGACGTAGAAATAAGTATAAGGAGAAAGTAGAGGAATACACATACACATATATATATAAACACACATACTCACATATACATATACACATATATATATGTATATATATATACATATACACACACATAGAGATGGGGAGTTGAGACAATAAGAATAAGAATAATGTAGAAAGACCAAGTGAAATCCATATGTATATATATACCCATACACATAGAGAGAGATATAGAGACAGACAGGGTGTGATAAAACAGTGAACTATGGGAAATATTTTAAAGGATACTCTATGCGGCACTTGGATTCAGGAGGAGGTTTATAAGGCCTACGGAGGAAAAGTAAAATTATGTTAGTATATATAGGAAATGTTGCATGAAAATACAGATTTTAACATGGTGATAGAAGCCATGGGATACCACTTCAGATTATATCTCTTATGAAAAACCTTATAAAAAACTTTGAATTTCGTACTCTTTATTCATACCCTTTGGACTGAGGGTCTGTAGTAAGTGGATCCAGTACGCTTCTCTGAGTTTCAGGATTTTGCTTCTATTTCCTCCCAATTTCAATTGGATCTGGACTTACAACGTTTTTTTCGGAACATTCGTCTCAAGGTCCATTTTTCTGAGACGATTACCAGAACTCCGAACAAGGAAGGAGGAGGAACATTGATATCCTCTGTAAACCTGGGACTACGGAATAAAAGTACTTACATGCCACCAAAAAACTATCCGGCAGTCGAAACTTTTGTTCAACTAGTACAAAAAGACGTTGAGAGCTTTAGAAAAAATGTGAAGGCAGGTCACTTTAAATATACTAACAATATGCAAAATATAGAAAGACAGGCATTAAATTCTCTAAAGCGTTCAAAAAACTTAGTTTTCAAACCCGCAGACAAAGGTGGAGCCCTGGTAGTAATGGACAAAAACCAGTATACCATTGAAGTTAAACGCCAACTTAATGATGAAACTATTTACCAAAAACTAGATCGGAACCCGTCACCGGTAATCTCCACTTCTATTAAAATTCTCTCATTCACCACCTTGACCAGGGAACAATAGATAGTACAACAGTAGATTACCTGACCAAGTTACACCCGATTGTCCCAGTGTTCTACATCTTACCCAAGATACACAAAAATCTACAGAACCCACCTGGCCGACCCATAGTGGCATCAACGGAGTCCATTCTATCACCCCTATCCATTTTCCTAGAAAAAAAATCTTCACTCCCCTGATCAAAAAAACCAAATCGTTTTTATTAGACACTACATCCTTCTTGATCCTTATCCGAGAACTAGGACCACTACCAGCTGGAAGTATCCTAGTAACCTGGGATGTGTCAAGCCTGTATACATCAATACAGCATGAGAAAGGCATTAAAGCAATAGAACAACTACTAATCAACTCAGACTTACATACGAAAGTAAAATCTCTTTGCATTGATCTTCTCAAGTTAGTTCTTTTCAATAATTTTTTCATGTTTCAGGATGACTTCTACCTACAGAAACAGGGTACCGCAATGGGGTCGAATGTGGCCCCCCCTTACGCTAACAGTTTCATGGCACACTTTGAGGAAACATACATTTATACCAATCAGTTATACATGACACATACGTTAACTTGGAAAAGATACATCGACGACATTTTTTGTATCTGGACGGGCCCAGAGGAATCTTAACTTTTATTCCATCAATACATGAATTCAATCTGGCCGGAATTACAGTTCACTATTCACCACAGTAATACCTCAATAGACTTATTGGACACCAGTATTTCTATTAACACAACAGGGACACTTTCCTCAGATCTTTTCCGAAAAACCACTGATAGAAATAACTTACTTCATTTTTCCAGGTTTCATCCGCCAGCAACACTAAAATCACTTCCGATCTCCCAATTCAAAAGAATTGAAACAATTGTCCAGGATCCCAAATTAAAAACAATAAGAGAAAAAGAGATGGAGGAAAGATTTAAAAATAGAGGATACCCATAACACATTTTACATGAAACAAAAAATAGAAAGATCAGACGACCAGGTTCTGCTAACAACAAAAAAATCCAGTTTGTACACACGTATCACCCTGCCACAAAGAAAGTCCTCAATGTCATTCGGGGACATTGGCTGCTCCTACGGAAAGCTTTTCCACGGGTGGAAGAATTCCACAACTCTATCCTTCCTTGCAACCGGAGACCGAGAAACATACGGGATAACTTAGTGAGGGCAGACATTGGCTCAGACACAAAATTACAAAAACAAATCTTTCTATCCACTCCCAAGAAGGGAACGTTCCCATGCTTAAATTGTGCTCAATGCACGCACATTCAAAAAGGTCCCACCATCTCACATCCACAATCCAGTAAAGCAATTGAAATCAGGGGTTTCTTCACATGCGACTCCGACTACGTTGTTTACATTATTAAATGCCCATGTGGACTGGCATACGTAGGGGAAACATCGCAAAAAATACGTGACAGAATCTGTCAACATAAGTACACCATACGTCGAGAAAGCCTATTACTACCGGTCCCCGCACATTTTCATAGCCACGGTTATTCAATTTCACAACTCAGATATCAAGTGATTGAACATGTTCCACCACCACGCAGGGGAGGAAATAGAAGCAAAATCCTGAAACTCAGAGAAGCGTACTGGATCCACTTACTACAGACCCTCAGTCCAAAGGGTATGAATAAAGAGTACGAAATTCAAAGTTTTTTATAAGGTTTTTCATAAGAGATATAATCTGAAGTGGTATCCCATGGCTTCTATCACCATGTTAAAATCTGTATTTTCATGCAACATTTCCTATATATACTAACATAATTTTACTTTTCCTCCGTAGGCCTTATAAACCTCCTCCTGAATCCAAGTGCCGCATAGAGTATCCTTTAAAATATTTCCCATAGTTCACTGTTTTATCACACCCTGTCTGTCTCTATATCTCTCTCTATGTGTATGGGTATATATATACATATGGATTTTACTTGGTCTTTCTACATTATTCTTATTCTTATTGTCTCAACTCCCCATCTCTATGTGTGTGTATATGTATATATATACATATATATATATGTGTATGTGTATATGTATATGTGAGTATGTGTGTTTATATATATATGTGTATGTGTATTCCTCTACTTTCTCCTTATACTTATTTCTACGTCATTTTCTTTCCTCTATTTTTCCCACTTATATTCGTTCTATTCAATCTGTTTCCATTCATACCCTTCTTATCTACTTTCCACTCTATTTTTCCCCAAATCATTACCATATTTAGCATATTACTGAACATATGTGATTATACACTGTATTATCTATATAGTTATCTGTTTTGTTCTGTCCTCAGTAGAGCCCTGTATCGCCTATTCTCACTGCATTCCATGGCCGGGCACTTCCGGCCTTTGGAACGCAACTTCCGGTCCTGATGCGTTCCACCGGCCGATACACTTCCGGCTGGTGGAACGCAAGCCGCTCCACATGGCTAGAATAGATTCCGCCCACTGATTTTGGCGCGATTCTGGACCTCAGTATAAAAAGTGAGGATTGAGAGCATTATGGCACCCAATTTTGGTGTATTTGGAGCATAGCTCCGTTTCCATTGGCACAAACTTTACCCTCTCTTCACCATCATATCCACATCACACTGCGGCACAGGTAAGGATGGAAGGCCCTGGTTTTCTATGTTTTTCTATGGATTTTCTTTATTTTTGTTGTTTTTATGCTCTCTTTTTATGCCTCTTTTATAATACAGTTAGGTATCTTGAATTCCTAGGAGAGAGAGATATATGTGTTATATACATTGTGTTGAAATGAAGTCAGATTATAGGGATCACTATGATGTTACATAACCTCAGTCAATACAGCGATATTCCATTAGGAGGAAAATAGATATTAGAGCTTAATTTTGGGATTTGGAACTGGACATTTCTTCCTTAAATGCATTTTTTCAAGTTGATATAACGTCCCAGCAACATGATATAGCCCGACGCAGTGTCCATTTCATATAGATAAGTGACTTCTGACCAGAGATGACCTCGAGATCCGGACAAGCTTGTTTTACTAGATCGCATAGTCAGCCTCTGTATCCTGGATCTTATATTATATTACTATTACTATCATTTGTATTTTTTTCATATTCTACTTTCGTATATTATTTATTTATATTATATATTATTTGCTAGAACTATATGCTGTTAGCCTAATATAGTATCTACATAGGGCTTGATTGTCATTTTTTGTAATCTTTCAGTGTCTGAGGAAGGCTTTGCATAGCCGAAAACGTTTACACACGTACTGCCGTATGTTATTATACTTTATTTTTGAAACAAAAAATAAAAAGAGAAACAGAAAGAATATCTTACTTATCTGCTGTGATCTTTGCTAATATACTACCCGGGGTGGGAACCCTATACACAGCAGCAACCGACTGTTTGCAAAAACTAATTTTTGTTTAAAAATGGGTTAATGTCACCCACCAATGGAACAGACGGATTTCAGAAATTTAAATTCCTGTCACCTATGCAGAACAGGGGTTTTTCAATGGCAAAAATGGGTTAATGTCCCCCACCAATGGAACAGACAATTTTTTTTCAATTATTTCCCAGTCTGCTATGTAGAGCAGGGGTATGTCAACCCCTGAACTCACAGACGGATTAACCATATTATTGTCCCTGGCACATACAGTATGCAGATACAGGTGTACTTCACACAAAAATTGGTTTGTCACCCACTTAACTAACAGATGGATTAAGTATTAAATGATTAATATTTATTTTAGATGTTGCATTGCGACCCACCAAAAAATTGCTGTAGGAAGGTCAGCCACAGAATGAACAGACAGATAAATTATCTTTCTGTGTCCAGGTTGTAAAAATGATGTATTGCACATGTGCCCTGGCTGGACAATTGTGTACCTGGCCTAAGTTGGTGCAGAGACCCACCCACCGAGCCACTTGTAAATGACTGGCCTGATAACTGTGGAAATGTCACCCCACAATCCTACAGATGGATTTACTGTATTTATTTGCCTGGCTGTCAGATATGCAGCGCAGGCCACAAAGGTACTTTATGGCCCAAAAAAAGATGATTTTTTTCAACCACAGTGAAACAGATGGATTTACTGATTTTATTTCACTATCAGATTTGCAGTGCAGGCCGCAAAGGTACTTTATGGCCAAAAAGTGCGTTTTTTTTTTAACCGACAATGTAACAGCAGTATTTAACGGTTTTATTGGACTGTCAGAAATGCAGTGCAGGCTGCAAATGTACAATCTAGCACAAAAAGGGTGTTTTTTTCAAACAAAAATATAACAGCAGTATTTAACGGTTGTATTGGACTGCCAGAAGTGCAGCGCAGGCTGCAAAGGTACTTTATGGCCAAAAAAAAATATGAATTTTTCACCCACAATTAAACAGATGGATTTAACAGATTTTCTTTCACTATCACAAATGCAGTGCAGGGCGCAAATGTACTTTTTTGCAAAAAAAATGTATTTGTCCCCCCAGAATCTAACAGATGGATTTACTGAATTGACTACACTCACATATGCAGCACAGGGGTACTTTACAGAATTTTTTTTTTTATATGTCACCCCCTGGGTCCCTGAACTCACAGATGGATTACCTATATTATTTTCCCTTCCCCATATGCAGGTGCACTTTAAAAATGTGTATATGTTGCCCACTGAACTAAAAGAACAGGATTAAATTATTGTCCCTGGCATAAATGCAGTGCTGGTGCACTGAACTTGCACAAAATGGCCGCCGATGCCCACCTAACTAACAGACGGATAAAACTTATTTTTCTGTGTCACTGGGCTCAGGACAGGGTACAAAAATGTTGGGCAAATTACAGGAGCATAAGGCCGACTCACAAACAGCTCACCAGTTACCTCCAGCATGTAACCATGCTTCCAATGGGAGGAGGGAGGAGTCTGTGAGTCCCACTCAAGACTGGCTGATATGTCCCAGGCCTCACAGGTGCACCTAAATGTGGCCTGTAGATGGAAAACAGGCACATTTAAATTGGAGTTTATACACCTCCAGAAATCTATATATACAAACTAAGAAGACAGGTTGGCATTAGCAGGAGGTGCTCAAACCCACATGCAGTTGTGCATATATATAGGGGAGCAAATCCTGCACTTGTGGCCCGTTGCTAATGGCAATCCCCAGCAAAATGCATACAATGGAGGATGCCCGGGCTACTTGAGAAACCTTGGCGTGGTGTCCGGGCTTAGACATGTTCTACACCGTAGGACATGTTGACTAATCTCTCAATTTTAAAATCTGTTTGAGGGTCTAGTGAGACTGCAGAGTGCACCTGTCCTTGTTATTGTTTTGTTATATTGTTATATTAATTATGACATCCGCACTTGTTATCTTGTGTAGGATGTCTATTGTGGTACTTGTGGTTCGCCGCGGGCATCCTCCATTGTATGCATTTTGCTGGGGATTGCCATTAGCAACGGGCCACAAGTGCAGGATTTGCTCCCCTATATATATGCACAACTGCATGTGGGTTTGAGCACCTCCTGCTAATGCCAACCTGTCTTCTTAGTTTGTATACAAAAATGTTGCATTGCACCCACACAAAAAAATCGCTGTAGATCGCAAAGTTAACAAGTTCTGATATCAGATAGATTCTTTCCTATTCTCTCCCTCACAGCAGCAGCATCCTATCCCTACAGTAAGCACAGCAGAGTGACGTGCAGCGCTACGTGACTCCAGCTTATATAGAGGCTGGGTCACATGCTGCACTGGCCAATCACAGCCATGTCATTAGTAGGCATGTCTGTGATGGCTTCTAACGGCACACAAGTTAAACACTTGTTAATTGGCTGCCCTGCAGCCTTTCAAAAAGCGCCATTAAATCGGCGAACACCGAACTCGAACTTTTACAGAAAAGTTCTGGTTCGGGCCGGGGTAATAAAATCGTAAAGCTCGGTACGAACCCGAACTTTACAGTTCGGGTTCGCTCAACCCTAGTGACTAGGTGACAGAAAAATCAGCTGTATGAGATGAAATATGGCTGTCTTTTGTAGCAGCCCGCCAGCACAGTCATAGATGCAGGTACACTGCGATATTGTCAGCAAATGCCAGCCTTTTATCATGTCAGTACCACACTGATTAATTTCTTACTATATCTTTTTTGCGAACATGGCTCCTTTTTCCTGAAACAGCTTCAGAACCCTCCCCCCCCATGATGAAATAGAAGCCACCAGTAAGCAGAGATTACTGCATACTGGTTTATTATTGAGATCAATATGTTACCTGTGTGCGGTAAGCACTTAAGCTCCCTCTAGTGGTGGCTACAGGGAGACAGATATGCATCATTTCATTCTGTGTTCCTGAAGGGGTTTGGAGTTCTGATACTGTATATTCTACTTGCACTCCTGTCAATTAGACAATGCTAGTATTCGCGACTGAGATCTGGTGGGGGTCACCTACCAAAGTTAGTGTCATGGTGGCCAAGTATGTGTTGTCACTTAAAATTTTTCCTTTTTTTGTTATGAAATGGTTTGAAAAGCCTCATTTGAACAGACTTCTGCAGATTTACAGCGGATTTTCTTTATTTAGACATTTTCATGCATCAATTTCAGATGCAACAGCATGGCCTCCATCACTCGCCACTTACTGTACCTCTCAATACAATACATTTCTAGAAGTAAATTAATTTTTTTAAAATATTCACATAAATGCACTGGCTGGTTTATGGGAGAAGTGTTATTTCCAATGAATGTTAACCCGCGCACTGCCTCTGAGGAGGTAATCTTTTCTTTCTAATTTTCTACATAGCTTCTACTCATTATTCTAAGGTGGAAACTGCTGTCCAGGGCAAATTCTAGAACATTCCGTATTAGAAATTTGATGAGATTTAAAGCTTAATTTTGTACAGCGAATCTGTGCTGCTAATCTGCACTTACCCGGCCCAGAGGCTTTACTGCTGATGATAAATCAATGGACTCAGGAGATATTATGCAGCAGATCCACGACTGAAAAGATGCAGAATGCGGTACTCCCCACTGGTAAAATTCAAAGTACCTTATTACTCCATTAAAATCACTTGGCTCATGAGGATGCGGTATGTGATGTAGCCAACAGATGGTTTGCGTCACTACACTTCTACAGACCTATAACATAGTGACTGAAATGGCAGTCGCCTACATCACATACCGCATCCGCATAAGCCATGTGATTTGCAGGGCCGGTTCTAGGTGAAATGGGGCCCTGGGGCGAAAAACAATAAGGCCCCCCCATGACACTTGATGACTTTTACAGAAGAAACTGTATATTGTGTGGCACAGTGTAGGCTATATGTGTATCACATAAACATATACCATATGAAAACTTACAATTACTTGGCTTGACCCTTGGGGATCTTGGACACCACTTCAACACTTTGGCTGGGGGGCTCGGTGGAGCTGATGTGTTTTATCCTAATGAGAAAGATTTCATAATAAGGATTTGGAGAAGGGGCAGAGGGATAGCAGAGCAGAGAGAGGCTGGTGCTGCTACTAGGGGGCTTATACCATGGGGGACTATGACCCCATAGTACTCCTCTCCCACCTTCCCCATAGTACCCACCATAATGTGTCCCAGTATAAAATGCCCCTATACTGATCCCCCATATAAAATAACCGTTCTTTGTGGCCTCAGTAGATGCCCCTATAGTGCCCACCAATAATGTGCCAGTAAGAAGTGCCCCCAATGTGCCAGTAATAAGTGCCCCCATAGATGTCCCCCAATAATGTGCCAGTAGCCAGAGCCCCCCCACCATCATGTGCCAGTAGCCAGAGCCCCCCCTATATCATGTGCCAGTACCAGAGCCCCCCCTATATCATGTGCCAGTAGCCTGAGCCCCCCATCAACATGTGCCAGTAGTCATAGGCCCTCCTATCATGTGCCAGTAGCCATAGGGCCCCCCTATAATGTTCCAGTAGCCAGAGCCCCCTATCATGTGCCAGTAGCCATAGCCCCCATCATGTGCCAGTAGCCTGAGCCCCCCCATCAACATGTGCCAGTAGCCATAGGCCCCCCTATAATGTGCCAGTAGCCATAGGCACCCTCTATAATGTGCCAGTAGCCATAGGGCCCCCCTATCATGTGCCAGTAGCCAGAACCCCCCATCATGTGCCAGTAGTCACCAGTATTGACAAAAAAAAAAAAAACACTTATACTTACCTCCTTGGCAGCGATGTGATGCAGGCCTCTTCCGGCCTGTGTCCCGCGCTGTATGGCTCAGGGCTCAGGCGGCGCGATGACATCAGAGGAAGGGGAAGGGGAAGAGACACACCTCTCCCTCCACTGCCCTGCTGCACAGCCATCTGTATCGCTGTCCTGAGGACGGCGATACAGATGACTGGAGATTAGCGCTTCCACAATGGAAGTGCTCATCTCCGTGTGACTGTACTGCCTATAGTTAGTTGCGGACTTAGGGGCCCGGGGGCAATTGCCCCCCTTGCCTCTATGGAACGCCGGCCCTGGTGATTTGGACTAATGGCATAATAAATGGTTTGAATTTTACCAGTGGTGAGTACCGCATTCTCCATCTTTTTAGTCTTGGATTATTGGGACCTTTTTTGGCTGAGCACGACTGATTGGATGAAGATTGCGGTGCCTGAAGTCCTTAGGTAGTGCCAACATATTCAATGATATTGTATATGTTATGCAGCAGAGTCCTTATTAAAGGGCCAGTAACCGTAAAGTGGTCGGCTTATTATAGTAAAGCAGCAGCTGATATCAGTCACATATATGGATGTTATTATCTCTGGAGGTTCTCAGCACTGGAGATATGGGATCATGAAGGCACAGAGTTCTTTCTATCACTCATCCCATTTAAAGAATACTACAATCACAATTGTGGGCAACTATCCCCCAGCCTAAAATAGCTGACGACAGGAAACAATAGACTGTGTTCACCTGTCCTACAGCCAGCCTCAGTAAAAGATTCTAAAAGGCTGGGTTCACATCTGCATTGTGAACTCTGGCAGTCTGTTCTGGTGGAGGAATAGACTGACGGAGTTCACCATATGTGGCACCATGCACCGACAGATCCCTATTCACTGCAGTGGGATCTGACGGTAATCCGCCCACCTTCCAGCATAGATGCTGACTTTCAACCGATACAGTGACCGGATTACAGTGCTAGAGTTCACAACCGAGCTGTGATCCCAGCCTAAGTCACACAGTCAGCCTCTACCAAGACTGAAATGACTGATAACAGCAAACAATACTCTATGGAGGGAACATGGGTATGAGGGCTGGTAAAGGCCCCTTTACCAGGTAGATTATCGCTAATGTTCATAGGAACATGCGTTACCGATAATTTGGCAGTATAAAGGCAAAGCACTCATTCACTGGGTAATTAGATCTTTTATGCAGTCACCTAAATCATCGTTTGTCGGCAGCAGCTCTTGCTATCTAAACAGTCAATGATTCTGTATGGGGACAAGCGATGGTATTAGCAATAACTCCTCCCCATGCTGTAGAGGAGATCGCTGCATGTAAATGCAGCAGTCTCCTCCACTGACAAGCAGGCGATTGCCGGGAAGGAACACTTCCTACCTGACAATCGTCTGCTAGATTGAGCAGTGTAAAGGGCCCTTAAAGGGGTTGTCCTCGCTTTTAATATTCAGGATAGATCATCAATATCAGATCGGCGGAGGTCCGACACCTGGTACCCCCATCGATCAGCTGTATGAGGAGACGGCACGTGTGCATGTGCCATCTTCCGTCTCTCTTTCTGTTCACTGCTGCTGTCTATGGTAAAGCAGTGGCGAGAAAGAAGGACTCGACTGCTTTGGTCAAGACCCTTACCTCTCGTTTGCGAATCCTAGAAGACAAGATGGCTGCTCACCCCTCACGCTGCACACTGAGACGAATTGTTGACACTAGGGCCCAATTGAAGAGTCTAGCTTTAGGTCGTGTCAATAAGTTACTACTTTACACACAACAGCGTTACTACGCCTGGGGGAACAAACCTCATACTTTGCTGGCCAGACAACTCAGGAACCGTAACCCCCAAACGGGTCTGAGTGCTATTAGGGGGAATGACGGAATGATCCACTATTACCCCAGAGTGATGGCAGAGAGGTTCTCGACCTACTACTCTTCCCTGTACAATCTACCCTCCGATCTCCCCTCGGGATGAGAGGCTTAGATTTAGTACACTCCAGTCATATTTGGCCTCCTGTCACCTCCCTACCATATCGGCTTCTGATCTTGCCGCCCTTAATAGTCAGATAACACCGGAAGAGATAGGGGAAGTGGTGGACCATCTACCTGAGGGTAAATCCCCAGGACCTGATGGGTTCTCGTATAAATATTATAAGACTTTCAAGACCGAACTAATCCCTCACTTAGTAACCCTTTTTAATCATTTTCTAGCTGGCAACGCAGTACCTGCCCCAATGTCTCATTCTTATCTCACGATGATTCCGAAACCTGGGAAAGACCCCCACGAGTGCCAAAATTACAGGCCCATTGCCCTGCTTAACTCAGACCTTAAGATTTACACCAAGACCCTAGCCTCCCGACTAAACGTTTTTCTCCCCTCCCTTATCCACAAAGACCAGGTGGGATTTGTCCCAGGCCGTCAGGGGGCCGATAACACACGAAGAAGCATTGACTTGATAGATGTCATATCTCGCTCGGGTGAGGAGGCGTTACTTCTTAGTTTAGACACAGAAAAGGCGTTCGACCGTTTAGGTTGGCCTTTCCTTTTTGCTACCTTGCAGGCTTATGGCCTTTCTGGTCCCTTCGTTAGGGCCATTCATAGCCTATACTCCTCCCCCACAGCGACAATTAAACTACCTCATGCTCAATCTCAACCCATACGCATTGCTAATGGGATGAGACAGGGGTGCCCCCTATCTCCTTTATTATTTGCCATGTGTATCGAACCTCTGGCGGCCAAAGTCAGGGCATGTCCAGACATCAGAGGTGTTATGGTCAGGGACAAGGAGTTTAAGCTATCGCTATATGCAGATGACTTCCTTCTTACCCTCACTAAACTTCATATTTCCCTAACAAACCTCCACTCTATCCTGCAGGAATTTAGTCGGCTCTCGGGTATAGGGTCAATACTCATAAAACGGAGGCCCTCCCTCTTAATATTTCTCACGCGGCCCTGAGCTCTCTTAGGGTTAACTTCCCTTTCCACTGGAAGACGGATTCCCTGCGATATTTGGGTGTTGACCTTACGCCCCGATATGGGGACCTTTACAAAGCTAACTTCCCACGCATATATGCAGAAATCAGGGGTCTCCTGGACAAGTGGCACGCTCTCCCACTCTCTCTCATGGGACGCATTGCAGTGACTAAAATGACGATCTTGCCCAAGCTTCTGTATCTTTTTGAGACCTTACCTTACTGTAGTTCCCATCAAGGATCTGAGATCCATTCAATCTCACCTCCTTAGATTCATATGGGCGGGGAGACGTCATAGAATACCAAGGTCAGTCCTTCTATCCAGTAAACACCAGGGTGGACTGGGGGTAGCAGATCTGTCCAAATATTACTGGGCGGCCCAACTACGTTCTGTCACGGCTTGGGCTTCCTTGCACTCGTACTCTGTCTGGATGCAGATAGAAAGACTCTGGCTAGCTCCTACATATCCTAACTCTATGCTATGGTCCAGTTCTCACAAGACCCTACCAGTTAGGGACCTCTTAGTGCCAGTGGCTTGCACTAGACTCATATGGAAACTGTGTAGTGGTAGGTTCCCTCTGGTTTCTAGCCAATCTGCTATGACCTCCTTTTTGTATCACCCTATGCTCCCTACCAGTCTTACCACGTCCACGACGAGACCATGGTTTCAGCGGGGAGTGTTTCGGTTTGCAGATATTGTGGACCCCTTCACTAGGGACCTCTTGCTGTTTTCTACCCTCCAGACCAAATATGATCTCCCCTCCTCCTCCAATTACTTTTATATCCAGATCAGTCACTTTGCACAGTCCATTTTTTCAGGGGTCACAGACTCCCTCCCGACTCCCTTTGAACGCCTTTGCAGGGAAGGAGTACACGCGAAGGGTCTAATTTCTGAGATATACTCCATATTGCTGACTCCCTTCCCTGATCGGGTTCAAAGGCACACCTACATGGTACGGTAGGAGGAGTACCTAGGGGAGGCCTTACCGGATGCACTCTGGCACCTTTCATGGAGGAGGGCAGCGAAATCCTCTTTGTCGGTACTACACCAGGAGAACCAATATAAAATTTTAATGTACTGGTACCACACTCCTGACCTCCTCCATAGAATGAACCCAGTAGTCCCGAGAGATTGCTGGAGGTGTGGGTTGCATAGTGGTACATTGCCCCATATTTTCTGGGACTGCCCCAAAATACGCCCCTATTGGACTGGAGTAGGCACCCTCCTGAGTGATATTTTCGCACTGGAAATCCAACCTGACCCTATGTCCTTCCTGCTTAATGTGGTCCCCATTCAAGTTAAAAAACACTCACTTAAGTTATTACTATTAATACTAACAGCAGCCCGTTGTTTAATCTCCCGATCTTGGAAAAGCCCTGATCCACCACGGGTTTCTGATTTGTATGCTAGGGTGACAGAGTTCCGAACAATGGAATACTCCACGGCTATGTTTCAGGACAAAATTGTACTCTTTAACGCCATATGGGACCTGTGGGATAACTACTGGGCCATGAGGCAACCTTAACGACCTTGTGAGAAAGGTCCGCTATAACGGACAAGAGTAGGCAGTTCTATGAGGGTGCCAGCCTGGTGGATTGCGGATCCGCAATACACTACGGACGTGTGAATGGACCAGAGGTCGCAATAACGCCTGTACAAGCGTCATAGACGCCTGTTCAGACCATTTTACTCCTTGAAAAAAGTCAAAGGTGTACCAATACGCCTTAGACTTTTCCCCTACATTCAGCAGCTCAGGGCACGCAGTGAACAGCACAGGCAGCGCAGCAATGCTGCCTGTGCCTGACATAACCAATAACAAAGCTCCTCACAGCAAGGAGCTTTGTTATTGGTTGCTTTGAGCTGGCTGCTGACCATTCGGCACGCTACTGTAAAGCTGCAGCGCGCGATATATCTATATGTGCACACCATCCGCACAAGGCATCCAGTGCTGCCCACACTCTACAACACTCGGAGCACCATGCGCAGAAACTAGAGAAGTGTTCGTCCTCCGGTCCCAGCTGCTGCTCAGGATGAGCCCAGTAAGTTAGCTCCTCTTCTCTTGCGGTGAGACGCGCTGTAGGGGGGCACCAGGTATCTTCTCTACAATGTGTCCCACTGACAATGCGCCAAAAGAATGTTCTGAGGATTACCGGATGCTGTGAACTTGTATAATACCGGACTGTGCCGAGCTTTTCATCCTGCGACTGGGTGACATAAAGGTTCTGCAACGTTGCTAATTACCTTGGCAGAAATCTCCTACTCCTGTGCAGACCTGTGAGCGAGTGAGTGTGTGTCTCCACAGTGTCTTCTTACTGGTGGGCACTAATGGGGGCATTACTCTTACTGAGGGCACTAATGGGGGCATTAATTCTGGGGCGCCCTAATGGGGCAATTACAATTACTGGGGGACACTAATGGGGAGATTACTATTACTGGGGGCATTACTATTACTGGGGGCACTAATGGGGGCATTATTCTTACTGGGGGAACTACTATTACTGGTGGGCACTAATAGGGCATTATTCTTACTGGGGCACACTAATGGGGCATTATTAATTCTAGGGTGCACTAATGGGGGCATTATTCATTCTGGGGTGCACTAATGGGGGCATTACTCTTACTGGGGAGCACTAATGGGGCCATTACTCTTACTGGGGAGCACTAATGGGGGCATTAATTCTGGGGTGCACTAATGGGGGCATTACTATTACTGGGGCACTAATGGGGAGATTACTATTACTGGAGGCACTAATGAGCATTATTAATTGTGGGGGGTGCTAATGGGGACATTACTATTACTGAGGGTGCTAATGGGGGCATTATTAATGCTGGGGGGGCACTAATGGGGACATTAATATTACTGGGGAGAATTAATGGAGGCATTAATATTATTGAGGGGCACTAATGGGGGCATTAATTCTGCTGGGTGCCAATGGGGACATTACTATTACTGGGGGTGCTAATGGGGCACTAATAATGCTGGGTGGCACTAATGGGGCAGTATTAATTTTGGGTGGCACTAATGGGGACATAAATATTACTGGGGAGCATTAATGGAGGCATTAATATTATTAGCCACAGTATGACAGAAACTTAACAACCTGTGTTAAGCCATGCCCCCACAACCACACCCCCTTTGGGGTGTGGCTTAACTTGGCCGGTATTTTTTGTTCGCAAAGGTGGCAACCCTATGCCCATCACAAATAGCACATACCAAAATGATTGCAGTCTGCAGTAAGATTCGACTAAACTATCTCCGATAATCTGGCACATTGGTAGTTCCGTGGATGCTGGAAGTTTCTTGTATGAGAAACAATAGTGTAAGAAACAATGGTGTGAAGAAAAACTGTCTCAGTTGCCCATAGCTACCAATCAGATTACACCTTTTTACTTGTCAGAGCTCCTTTGGAAAATGAAAGGTGGAATCTGATTGGTTGCCAGTTTTCCTTTATACCAGTTTTGATAACCCTCCTCCTATGTTTCTGTGGCCTATAATGATTCTACCTATACGGCTGGTGGGCACCAAGATTATTTATACATCAATGAATGATTACCAAATAAAATACTAATTATATATATATATATATATATATATATTATAATGAAAATATACATTATAATTCTAAATAAATATGCAATAAATTGAAATAATTAAGAACTTTTTTCATTGGTTCAGCTAATTGAAAATCCTATGGAATCTTTGGCTGGGGCTGTAAGGGTTATTATTCGAGAACCAACTCTATTTATGACAATGGCTTTTGTTGACTTGACAGCATAACCTTTATGGCCAATCTATATGAAAGATGCAACAGCCCCCCACCCCCCCAAACCATGACCTCTTGAACTACAGCGCAGGTTATTGAAAGTCAAGCTTTCTCCTCTACTAAATGCATTATTCATAGGGCAGAAACTTAAAAAGTGAAGACCTGAAACATGAAATGCGACCAGGAATGTGAGCAGAGCGGCTGGTGAGACTCACACCAAATGACAGCCACTAAATAATCCCAGATCCTCCATGGGAAGCATAACAGTTCACTGATGTGTTGCCAAAACGCGTTTTGTCATCTTGGGCTGAGATGGAGGCTGCTATACTCTACGGCCACAAGGCTTCAGTTGAAATATTCCATATGTCTCTGCTGAAAGAAAAAAAAATTTTTTTTTTTAGTAAAAGTGACATGTTTGAAGGCCTCAAAGAAACCTCATGTGTGTTAGAAGCTACAGAAAGAAGAAAACACAGCCGGCACTACTAAGCGGTACGGTGCAGATGGCTTGCTCTCAGCGACCATGCAAAAAATCTAGTCGTGCTCTGCCTGAGTAAGTAGCTAAATGTCATCAACGGTAGAAGAAAAAAAAAAGAGAAAAAAGGCGGCACTCGCCGAATCTTCATTAAATCTTATCTTTATTCGGTTAGAAACATAGCGGGTGCGGGTCACATGTCACAGAAGGAAAGGCAACAGCCGTTTCGCGCAACAATCGCGCTTTGTCGAGCCAGTGTTAGAAGCTAAACTGAGGTTTCCAAGTAAAATTCCTTTATTCTAGTGCTTTCTGTTTTGCAAATTCCAATATGGACCAATGGTGTCTCATGGCTCCCTAGTGTACAGTGTTCGTTTTAGTACATGGTCAGAAATCATAGTCAAGTATCAGAATAATGTCAGTGTGAGGCAAAATACTCAGACATCAAAGTAAAATGGTCTCTGCTGGTTCCTGGTGTTTGTAAGCCAGAGGCCTTACCAATGAACTATAGGCACAGCTCTAAACGGTTATGGATTTTCTTTCACTTTGTGATACAGCAGACAAATACACAGTAACAAACTACAAATTGGCGTGGTATTGAAAAGCAGGAAGTGCTCAACCCCATATGCAGTGGTGCAACTATACCGGCGGGGCAGATCCTGCACTTGTGGCCCGTTGCTAATGGCAATCCCCAGCAAAAATGCATACAATGGAGGATGTCTGCAGCGGACCACAAGTACCACAATGGACATCCTACACAGGATAGCAATTGTGTGGATGTGATAAACAGTCAAAATAACATAACAAAAACAAAGACAGGTGCACTCTGCGGTCTTACCCTCGTACTGGTGTAAAATTGAGAATTAGCCAACATATCCTACTTGGAGGACATGTCTGAGCCCGAGCACTGCGCCAAGGTTTCTCAAGTAGCTCGGGAACCTAACGCTAAACCTACCTGGGCCATATGGGCAATACCAGGAGCCAGTGGGCGAATTACAGGTGCGCAAGGTCCGACTCAAAGCAATCTCCCAGTAACCTCCAGCATGTGACCATGCAAACAATGGGAGGAGGCAGAGAGCTCTGAGCCCCACCCAAGACTGGCTGATATAGCCCGGGCCTCACATGTGCACCAGAATGCTGCCTGTGGATGGAAATAAAGGCACATTCAGACTAGGAGTTTCTACACCTCCAAAAATTCCAAATAAAAAACTACAAATTGGCGTGGTATTAAAAAGCAGGAAGTGCTCAACCCCATATGCAGTGGTGCATCTATACCGGGGGGGGGGGGCAGATCCTGCACTTGTGGCCCGTTGTTAATGGCAATCCCTAGCAAAAATGCATACAATGGAGGATGTCTGCAGCGGACCACAAGTACCACAATGGACAGGATAGCAATTGTAACTTTAAACACAGTAACTTTAAAAAGGAAAGACTGTCGTGAGCTAGGCGAGTGCACTTATCGGTCACGATCCCCCCTGCTGCGCTGAACGTCCTTTCGGACAGGACACTTGACGAGGGGCAAGCCAAGAGTTCCATGGCAAATTGTGCCAGCTCTGGCCACAGGTCAAGCCTGCACACCCAGTAGTCAAGGGGTTCCTCGCTTCTCAGGGCGTCCACATCGGCCGTTAAACCAATGTAGTCAGAGACCTGTCGGTCTAGGCGTTCCCTGAGGCTGGATCCGGAGGGCGGCTGTCGATGGGTCGGCTGCAAGAATGATCTCATATCCGAAGTGACTAACACATCTTCAAACCGCCTTCCTCTTGCAGGCGCGGTAGGATTGATACCCGCACCTGTTTCGCTGTGGGTGGAAACTCCTCTGCCAGCGCCTGCAACAGCAAAATGCAGCATCTCTCGCAGCAAGGCCTGGAAATGCTGCATTCTGACAGCCCTCTGTGATGCTGGTAACATGTCTGCCATTTTGTGTTTGTACCGGGGGTCTAACTACGTTGCCACCCAGTACTTGTCCTTGCCCTTTATGATACTGGAGCATGAAGGCCCCCATTTGCACTAAATTGGAAGTGGTGGAGCGCCCTGGCTCCTGCTCATCGCCCAGGAGAATATCGTCCTCAGTCTCCTCCCCGCAGCCACGGACAACACCAGAGATCCCCGAAAAGTTTAAAGTCCCCCTCAAAGCCGGCTCTTGTTGCTCCTCCTCCCCATCCTCCTCTGACTCCTCTTCACACTGCTGCTGACTTGTCTCAGATGGAGTATCCCCACTGGGAATGAATTCAGCATTGCGACTTCTTCATCTTCCAGCTCCTGCTCCTCGAGGGCTTGATCAATGACACGACGCAATGCATGCTCCAGAAAGAAGGCGTAAGGTACGATGTCACTGATGGTGCCCTGGTTGCGACTGACCAGTTTGATGATCTCACCAAATGGCCGCAGAAGTCTGCATTAGCAGCCACTGGCACGGTGAAAAGAAACCAAGTTCAGGACGTGTGCCAGGCACGTGTGTAATTTTGCCCTGTTTCAGCGCACTCAGCAGATTGGCACCGATATCGCACACCACTTTATCAACTGTCAAATTGAGTGGGGTTAGCCACTGATCGGCCTGTGACCGCAGAGCTGATAGCAGTGCAGGACCGGTGTGGCTCTTGGCTTCCAGGCACAACAGCATGGCAACGTCTCACCTGGCACGTCGGAAGGGTTCTGGGGAGCTTGGGGGGTGCAGCTGAAGAGGCGGTAGCAGTGGAAAAGGAGGACTCAGCCGAGGAGGAGATGGAGGATGGAGTAGGAGGAGGAGAAGAAGAGGCAGGCCTGCATGCAATCCGTGGCGGTAACACCAAATCCACATGGGAGCCACAGGTTACATACTTGACGGCCGTCAGAAGGTTCACCCAGTGGGCAGTAAAAGTTATGTACCTTCACTGCCCGTGTTTGCTAGACCACGTGTCTGTGGTCAGATGTATCTTGGCACCGACCCTGTGTGCCAGAGATACAGCCAGGTCCATAAATATTGGGACATCAACACAATTCTAAGATTTTTGGCTCTAAACACCACCACAATGAATTTGAAATGAAATGAACTAGATATGCTTTAACTGCAGACTGTCAGCTTTAATTTGAGGGTATTTACATCCAAATCAAGTGAACGGTTTGGAATTACAACAGTTTGCATATGTGCCTTCCACTTGTTAAGGGACCAAAAGTAATGGGACAATTGGCTTCTCAGCTGTTCCATGGCCAGGTGTGTGTTATTCCCTCATTATCCCAAATACAATGAGCAGATAAAAGGTCCAGAGTTCCTTTCAAGTGTGCTATTTGCATTTGGAATCTGTTGCTGTCAACTCTCAAGATAAGATCCAAAGAGCTGTCACCATCAGTGAAGCAAGCCATCATTAGGCTGAAAAAACACAACAAACCCATCAGAGAGATAGCAAAAACATTAGGCGTGGCCAAAACAACTGTTTGGAACATTCTTAAAAAGAAGGAACACACCGGTGAGCTCAGCAACACCAAAACACCCGGAAAACCACAGAATGTGGATGACTTAAGAATTCTTTCCCTGGTGAAGAAAACACCCTTCACAACAGTTGGCCAGATCAAGAACACTCTCCAGGAGGTAGGTGTGTGTGTGTCAAAGTCAACAATCAAGAGAAGACTTCACCAGAGTGAATACAGAGGGTTCACCACAAGATGTAAACCATTGGTGAGCCTCAAAAACAGGAAGGCCAGATTAGAGTTTGCCAAATGACATCTAAAAAATCATTCACAGTTCTGGAACAACATCCTATGGACAGATGAGACCAATATCAACCTGTACCAGAGTGAAGGGAAGAGAAGAGTATGGAGAAGGAAAATAACTGCTCATGATCCTAAGCATACCACCTCATCAGTGAAGCATGGTGGTGGTAGTGTCATGGCGTGGGCATGTATGGCTGCCAATGGAACTGGTTCTCTTGTATTTATTGATGCGAATGCTGACAAAAGCAGCAGGATGAATTCTGAAGTGTTTCGGGCAATATTATCTGCTCATATTCAGCCAAATGCTTCAGAACTCATTGGACGGCGCTTCACAGTGCAGATGGACAATGGCCCAAAGCATACTGCAAAAGCAACCAAAAAGTTTTTTAAGGGAAAGAAGTGAAATGTTATGCAATGGCCAAGTCAATCACCTGACCTGAATCCGATTGAGCATGCATTTCACTTGCTGAAGACAAAACTGAAGGGAAAATTCCCCAAGAACAAGCAGGAACTGAAGGCAGTTGCAGTAGAGGCTGGCAGAGCATCACCAGGGATGAAACCCAGCATCTGGTGATGTCTATGCGTTCCAGACTTCAGGCTGTAATTGACTGCAAAGGATTTGCAACCAAGTATTAAAAAGTGAAAGTTTGATTTATGATTATTATTCTGTCCCATTACTTTTGGTCCCTTAACAAGTGGGAGGAACATATGCAAACTGTTGTAATTCCTACACAGTTCACCTGATTTGGATGTAAATACCCTCAAATTAAAGCTGCCAGTCTGCAGTTAAAGCACATCTGGTGTAAAGAGCCAAAAATTTTAGAATTGTGTTGATGTCCCAATATTTATGGACCTGACTGTATATTCACTTGCCGCTGAACGTGGCCATATAGCTCTGGGATGCCCTTCTGGGATCAATATTTCCTTCTGCGGACGTCCCATTGCAGTGTGCCAATGGCCACAAATTTTCTAAAGGCCTCCGAGTCCACCAGTTTATATGGCAGTAGTTGGCGGGCTAGCAGTTCCGCAAGCCAGTGGTCAGCCATTGGGCAAGAGGGTTATCTTTTTACGTTCGAACATTTGGGCCACGGGAGCCTGCCTTCTGCCAGATGAACGTGACGACGGCACAGTAGAAGGCGCAGTGGAGGACAAATGGATGGAGAGAGGAGAAGGAGAAGAGGCAGGACGTGGAGTGTGGCTTTGTGGGTTCTGACGGTGTTGCTCCCACTGGGCTCGTGGATGGGAGGCCAGGTGCTGTCGTCCCTAGGTGAGTGTTGGGCTTACCGCAACTTTTGCGTTGACAGCACAGGCTGCAGATGGCAACACTATTGTCAGCAGCTGACACGTTAAAAAAAGCCCACACTGCGGAGCCATGTGCCAGCATCCTGGGAGTGCAAGATGTAACCGTGCATGATGGATGGCTCGCTCCAGATACATTTGCAGTATGCTTTTTGTCTCCGGTGCACTGCGAGTTCTGCCTGCTTCTCCTCCTTCTCCCTATCTGCTGCGTCGTCTCTCCCTCTGAACTCCCCTCCTCTTCCTCTCTTGTGGGCACCCATGTGATGTCCATCGACACGTCATCATCGTCACTTTCACCACCACTGACAAGAGAACTCGGAGTAGGCAGCAACAGCGGGGACCACCCTCCTTGGGCTGATCTGGGTACTGTCGTCAGACCGCTGGGTGGCTGCCGTTGTTACCTCCTCTTCCTCATCCGATACCAAGAATGGCTGCGCATCAGTAAGGTCTGGGAATAGATGGTGGTGGTGGTGTCTTTGGCGGTGCACACAGCAGAGAATGAAGAGGGTGCAGATACAGAGGAGGAGGATGGTGCAGAAGCGGAAGGCTGAGTAGGCCACTCAACCAACTCTGGTGCGTCCTTTGACGTAATAGCACGCACCTTCTCCAACTTCCCACTTAGGCTCCGGCCTGATGCACCTGCCCAACCCCTACCACCCCTGCAGAATGGCCTGCCTCTTCCTCTGCCTGTCATTTTCAAAATGACCCTGTGCCATTTTGGAAGCAGGTGTATCGCAGGCCTCAATCAATATTGGTGGAAGCAGGTATATCGCAGCCCTCAATCAGTATTTTGTGTAAGCAATTATATAGAACCCCATAATCAATTTTTGGTGGAAGCAGGTATATCGCACCCCTCAATCAGTATTTTGTGGAAACAGGGATATAGAACCCCATAATCAATATTTGGTGGAAACAGGTATATTGCACCCCTTAATCTGTATTCATTCTCAGTGGGACAGGAATGGATGCAGAGAGCACACAATGTGCTCTCCGCATCCGCATTTCTGGAGTGCAGTCCCGATCTTCCGGACCACAGTTCCGGAAAAAAATAGAACATGTCCTATTCTTGTCCGCAATTGCGGACAAGAATAGGCAGTTCTATGGGGGTGCCGGCTGGGTGTATTGCGGATTCGCAAAACACCACGGACGTGTGAATGGACCCTTAACCAGTATTTTGTGGAAGCAGGTATATAGAACCCCTTAATCAATATTTGGTTGAAGCAGGTATATCGCACCCCTCAATAAGTATTTTGTGGAAGCAGGTGTATCGCAGGCCTCAATCAATATTTGGTGGAAGCAGGTATAACGCAGTCCTCAATCAGTATTTTGTGGAAGCAATTATATAGAACCCCTTAATCTATATTTGATGGAAGCAGGTATATCAAACCCCTTAATCAATATTTGGTGGAAGCAGATATAGCGCAGCCCTCAATCAGTATTTTGTGGAAGCAGGTATATAGAACCCCTTAATTAATATTTGGTGGAAACAGGTATATTGCACCCCTAATCTGTATTTTGTGGAAGCAGGTGCATCGCAGGCCTCAATCAGTATTACGTTGAAGCAGGTATATCGCAACCCTCAATCAGTATTTTGTGGAAGCAGGTATATTGCACCCCTCAATCTGTATTTTGTGGAAGCAGGTATATCGCAGGCCTCAATCAGTATTTTGCGGAAGCAGGCATATTGGAGGCCTCAATCAATATTTTGTGGAAGCAGGTATATCAAAAACCCTTAATCAGTATTTTGTGTAAGCAGGTATATAAATCCCCTTAGGGTCCATTCACACGTCCATGGAATGGGTCCGCATCTGTTCCACATTATCCGGAACGGGTGCGGACCCATTAATTCTCAATGGCACTGGAATGGATGCGGAGAGCACACAATGTGCTCTCTGCATCCGCATTTCCGGAGTGTGGCCCTGATCTTCCGGTCCGCAGCTCCGGAAAAAAAATAGAACATGTCCTATTCTTGTCTGCAATTGCGGACAAGAATAGGCAGTTCTATGGAGGTGCCAGCCGGGTGTATTGCGGATCCGCAGTACACCACGGACGTGTGAATGGACCCTTAATCAGTATTTTGTGAAAGCAGGTATATAGAACCCCTTAATCAATATTTAGTTGAAGCAGGTATATCGCACCCCTCAATGTGTATTTTGTGGATGTAGGTATATCAAACCCCTTAATCAGTATTTTGTGGAAGCAGGTATGTAGAACCCCTTAATAAATATTTTGTGGAAGCAGGTATATAGAACCCCTCAATGTGTATTTTGTGGAAGCAGGTATATCAAACCCATTAATCAGTATTTTGTGGAAGCAGGTGTATCGCAGGCCTCAATCAATATTTGGTGGAAGCAGTTATATCAATCCCCTTAATCATTAATTTGTGTAAGTAGGTATATCGCACTCCTCATTTAGCATTTTGAGGAAACAGGTATATAGAACCCCTTAATCAATATTTGGAGGAAGCAGGTATATCACACCCCTCAATCAGTATTTTGTGGAAGCAGATGTATCGCAGGCCTCAATCAATATTTGGTGGATGCAGGTATATCGCAGCCCTCAATCAGTATTTTGTGTAAGCAATTATATAGAACCCCATAATCAATTTTTGGTGGAAGCAGGTATATCGCACCCCTCAATCAGTATTTTGTGGAAACAGGGATATAGAACCCCATAATCAATATTTGGTGGAAACAGGTATATTGCACCCCTTAATCTGTATTCATTCTCAGTGGGACAGGAATGGATGCAGAGAGCACACAATGTGCTCTCCGCATCCGCATTTCTGGAGTGCAGTCCCGATCTTCCGGACCACAGTTCCGGAAAAAAATAGAACATGTCCTATTCTTGTCCGCAATTGCGGACAAGAATAGGCAGTTCTATGGGGGTGCCGGCTGGGTGTATTGCGGATTCGCAAAACACCACGGACGTGTGAATGGACCCTTAACCAGTATTTTGTGGAAGCAGGTATATAGAACCCCTTAATCAATATTTGGTTGAAGCAGGTATATCGCACCCCTCAATAAGTATTTTGTGGAAGCAGGTGTATCGCAGGCCTCAATCAATATTTGGTGGAAGCAGGTATAACGCAGTCCTCAATCAGTATTTTGTGGAAGCAATTATATAGAACCCCTTAATCTATATTTGATGGAAGCAGGTATATCAAACCCCTTAATCAATATTTGGTGGAAGCAGATATATCGCAGCCCTCAATCAGTATTTTGTGGAAGCAGGTATATAGAACCCCTTAATTAATATTTGGTGGAAACAGGTATATTGCACCCCTAATCTGTATTTTGTGGAAGCAGGTGCATCGCAGGCCTCAATCAGTATTACGTTGAAGCAGGTATATCGCAACCCTCAATCAGTATTTTGTGGAAGCAGGTATATTGCACCCCTCAATCTGTATTTTGTCGAAGCAGGTATATCGCAGGCCTCAATCAGTATTTTGCGGAAGCAGGCATATTGGAGGCCTCAATCAATATTTTGTGGAAGCAGGTATATCAAAAACCCTTAATCAGTATTTTGTGTAAGCAGGTATATAAATCCCCTTAGGGTCCATTCACACGTCCATGGAATGGGTCCGCATCTGTTCCACATTATCCGGAACGGGTGCGGACCCATTAGTTCTCAATGGCACTGGAATGGATGCGGAGAGCACACAAGGTGCTCTCTGCATCCGCATTTCCGGAGTGTGGCCCTGATCTTCCGGTCCGCAGCTCCGGAAAAAAAATAGAACATGTCCTATTCTTGTCTGCAATTGCGGACAAGAATAGGCAGTTCTATGGAGGTGCCAGCCGGGTGTATTGCGGATCCGCAGTACACCACGGACGTGTGAATGGACCCTTAATCAGTATTTTGTGAAAGCAGGTATATAGAACCCCTTAATCAATATTTAGTTGAAGCAGGTATATCGCACCCCTCAATGTGTATTTTGTGGATGTAGGTATATCAAACCCCTTAATCAGTATTTTGTGGAAGCAGGTATGTAGAACCCCTTAATAAATATTTTGTGGAAGCAGGTATATAGAACCCCTCAATGTGTATTTTGTGGAAGCAGGTATATCAAACCCATTAATCAGTATTTTGTGGAAGCAGGTTTATCGCAGGCCTCAATCAATATTTGGTGGAAGCAGTTATATCAATCCCCTTAATCATTAATTTGTGTAAGTAGGTATATCGCACTCCTCATTTAGCATTTTGAGGAAACAGGTATATAGAACCCCTTAATCAATATTTGGAGGAAGCAGGTATATCACACCCCTCAATCAGTATTTTGTGGAAGCAGGTGTATCGCAGGCCTCAATCAATATTTGGTGGATGCAGGTATATCGTAGCCCTCAATCAGTATTTTGTGGAAGCAAGTATATAGAGCCCCTTAATCAATATTTGGTGGAAGCAGGTATATAGCACCTCTCAATGTGTATTTTGTGGATGCAGGTATATCAAACCCCTTAAATAGTATTTTGTGGAAGCAGGTATATTGCACTTTTCAATCAGTATTTTGTGGAAACAGGTATATAGAACCCCTAATCAATATTTTGTGGAAGCAGGTATATAGAACCCCTTAATCAATATTTGGTGGAAGCAGGTGCACCCATCAATCAGTATTTTGTGGAAGCAGCTATATCAATCCCCTTAATCAGTAATTTGTGGAAGCAGGTATATCGCACCCTTCAATCAGCATTTTGTGAAAACAGGTATATAGAACCCCTTAATTAATATTTGGAGGGAGCAGGTATATCGCACCCCTCAATCAGTATTTTGTGGAAGCAGGTGTATTTTCAGAGCAGTGTAGGAACCAGCTACATTTATACTCTGCTCAGAAGCCCCAGGCAGATGGGCGTTGCTCAGTCTAAAAGAGGCGCTACCCTCAATATATACTACAAGACTAGCACATTCATATTCATAGTCACAGGTGCATATCCATCAAGCAAACATGGTTGATAAAAAAATGGCTGCACTACATTTCACATACAAACAATAAAGCTGAAAAATGGGGATCATTCTAAATGAAAGTGGTATTATACCTACTATAAATGGAAAAATAGAAGCTCTTTGCGCACATTTTTGATCAAATGTGTGTCGTGCCCATCTACCAGACGTCAAGGTGGCTTCCGCAGATGGGTACCTAACACTAATATACGCCTCTCTTGGACTTACCTAAGCCTACAATTTTCAGGGCAGTGTAGAAACCAGCTACATTTATACTCTGCTCAGAAGCCCCAGGCAGATTGGCGTCTCTTGTTATTCTAGAGGAGTGTCAGTCCTAGTCCATAATCGTATTGATTTTGTCTGCCGGGCATCCTCTATTGATAAGCAGGGTAGATATGTCTTTCTATATGGAATGCTTGACTGGAGATCATGTATCCTGGCTTTTATTTATACCCCCCCACCCTTCTCTCTTGAAATACTTAATACTTTGCTAACTTTTATTAATCTGTGGCCTGAGTGTCCATCACTGGTTAATGGGGACTTTAACCCCTTCCCGCCCAGCACTGTAATAGTATGGCGGAGCAGGACGTGACTTGCCGCCCAGCTCCGTACTATTACGGCGTGCTGATCGGGCTGGTGCAGGAGCTGCGCCCGCCCGATCAGCGGCGGGGTCTGGCAGTCACTGATAGCCGGACCCCTGCTTTAAGGGCCCACATCGGTTAAAACACTGATGCCGGCGCATTAACCCTTGATGTGCCGTGGTCAGCGCTGACCGCGGCACATGCGATATCCGCCACTCACATCCGAGGCTCCCTCAACATCATCGCGGACCGCCTAAGTCGCGACTTACCGACCATGGAATGGTCACTGCATCCGGAGATCTTCAAACAACTAGTCCTCAGATGGTCCAGTATGTCTACTGTGCCTTCCCACTTAAAAAGGTAAAGCCTCCCACAAGCGGTATTGATCAGCCGCTGTCAGGGGGCCCTACACCTAGGAGCCAATAGTATACTTAGGCTCCAAAGTAACAAAAAACTGTGGGATGCAGCACAGTGAGATGCTGTCAAATGCTCTATCCTAGGTGAATCAGTGTACCCTATACTACGGTATCAGTAAAGCCGCTAAGAGAGACACTCAGTTAGAAAGCCCTAATGGAGTCCGGCATTCACAGGATACCATGGCTTTCGGGGACAGCTTGGCCGGGCTAGTGGCAGTATGGCAGTATGCTGCGGCCGAGCTTGTCTCCGGTGCCTGTTGCGGATTCCGAGCTGGTCTCCGGTGTCCATGTTGACACGCTCGCAGAGCCTGTCGTGCATCTGCATTTACGTTTGAAAACGGGTTTGCAAGGGGATTGCGGTCACGCGTACGCGCTTCTTATGCGCTTTGCCGACCAGCGAAGGGAATAGCACCTGGCCGCAAGTTCAAAGCAGATTAGGGGGCTGGCATTGCTCTAATTAACTAATGACCGACAAAAGCCTTGTATACAGGTGTAGGGCAGGATCATGACCTATGGGGAGTGGACACTTGGCACCCTGGGATTTGTTATCAGGCACATAAAAGGTGGCCTCCCAGGTCAGTCAGTGCCCACTGTTATCCTTCCTTATGAAGGTGCAGATCAGTACTGCTAGCTACTGACTGACGTTTGCTGGCACTCCGTCCGTTTCAGTGGGACCCAGGACCCGGGACTTTCCATGATGCATCCGTTTACCTGGCAAGTTGCACAGAGACTTATGCACGGATCGGGACTGCTCCTGACTTTCCTTCGTTTTTTGTTTGCCTGATGTTTGCCCAGTGAAGTTTACCTGGACTTTGTTTATTTTGTTAATAAATCCCTTTTACTTCACCCTCACTGGTCTGTTTCGTTGGTGCCTTGCATTACAAGACCACAACAAAAGTCATTCCTAAATTGGCTACAAGCCTTTTGCATATATGCAGCAGTGTTGGGTTAAAAGCATCCTAATCTTTGCACGGGCTTGTTTTATCACATAGATACAATACTGGAGGCATTTAAAAATTTTGGAGGCTTCGGTTGGGGTCTATACGACGAATCATTTAGACAAAAACTATCAATTTATCCAAATCTCAATTGGGGAAATGAAGATCTTGGGCTTTGGTTGAATCTGATGCTTCCTCAACGGAATTATCCTTTTCGCCAACAATACAGCAGTCTCAACTTCAAATGAATACATTAAGGCTAATTCAGTGGTTAAAGGGTTTCTATCACTTCGTTTCACCTATTTAGCTTTCAGACACTAGCGATCCGCTAGTGTCTGCTCTAACAAACCATCCTAATATAAGAGCTTATTGTCCTGCCGTTTAGCTAAAAAAATAACTTATATAGATATGCAAATGAGCCTCTAGGTGCTATGGGGGCGTGATTAGCACCTAGAGGCTCCGTCTACCTTAACAAACTGCCGCCGCCCAGCGCGTCCCTCCAGCCCGCCCATCTCCTCCGGAATGCGATGCTCCTTGTGCGCGTCTGTATTCGGCGCATGCGCAGTGAATGTCTGATCGCTTCCCTGCTCAGACATCTCCACTGCGCCTGCGCCGATGATGTCATAGTGCTCCGATGAACAGGCGCAGTGGAGATGTCTGAGCAGGGAAGCGATCAGACATTCACTGCGCATGCGCCGAATACAGACGCGCACAAGGAGCATCGCATTCCGGAGGAGATGGGCGGGCTGGAGGGACGCGCTGGGCGGCGGCAGTTTGTTAAGGTAGACGGAGCCTCTAGGTGCTAATCACGCCCCCATAGCACCTAGAGGCTCATTTGCATATCTATATAAGTTATTTTTTTAGCTAAACGGCAGGACAATAAGCTTTTATATTAGGATGGTTTGTTAGAGCAGACACTAGCGGATCGCTAGTGTCTGAAAGCTAAATAGGTGAAACGAAGTGATAGAAACCCTTTAAAGCTTTATCCAAACAAACAGATGACCACACAATTAATTGATGGTTTTTCAAATGTTTTTTTCATACCTGAATTTACAGGTACAGGTTGCGTTATAGCAAAAGAATAGATGGGCACTCTAATATCCAGAACACAAATTTAGTCTATTCATACTGTTTATATTTATTAATACAGTCGTGGCCAAAAGTTTTGAGAATGACACAAATATTAGTTTTCACAAAGTTTGCTGCTAAACTGCTTTTAGATCTTTGTTTCAGTTGTTTCTGTGATGTAGTGAAATATAATTACACGCACTTCATACGTTTCAAAGGCTTTTATCGACAATTACATGACATTTATGCAAAGAGTCAGTATTTGCAGTGTTGGCCCTTCTTTTTCAGGACCTCTGCAATTCGACTGGGCATGCTCTCAATCAACTTCTGGGCCAATTCCTGACTGATAGCAACCCATTCTTTCAGAATCACTTCTTGGAGTTTGTCAGAATTAGTGGGTTTTTGTTTGTCCACCCGCCTCTTGAGGATTGACCACAAGTTCTCAATGGGATTAAGATCTGGAGAGTTTCCAGGCCATGGACCCAAAATGTCAACGTTTTGGTCCCCGAGCCACTTAGTTATCACTTTTGCCTTATGGCACGGTGCTCCATCGTGCTGGAAAATGCATTGTTCTTCACCAAACTGTTGTTGGATTGTTGGAAGAAGTTGCTGTTGGAGGGTGTTTTGGTACCATTCTTTATTCATGGCTGTGTTTTTGGGCAAAATTGTGAGTGAGCCCACTCCCTTGGATGAGAAGCAACCCCACACATGAATGGTCTCAGGATGCTTGACTGTTGGCATGACACAGGACTGATGGTAGTCTCACCTTTTCTTCTCTGGACAAGCCTTTTTCCAGATGCCCCAAACAATCGGAAAGAGGCTTCATCAGAGAATATGACTTTGCCCCAGTCCTCAGCAGTCCATTCACCAAACTTTCTGCAGAAGATCAATCTGTCCCTGATGTTTTTTTTGGAGAGAAGTGGCTTCTTTGCTGCCCTTCTTGACACCAGGCCATCTTCCAAAAGTCTTCGCCTCACTGTGCGTGCAGATGCGCTCACACCTGCCTGCTGCCATTCCTGAGCAAGCTCTGCACTGGTGGCACTCCGATCCTGCAGCTGAATCCTCTCTAGGAGACGATCCTGGCACTTGCTGGACTTTCTTGGACGCCCTGAAGCCTTCTTAACAAGAATTTAACCTCTTTCCTTGAAGTTCTTGATGATCCTATAAATTGTTGATTGAGGTGCAATCTTAGTAGCCACAATATCCTTGCCTGTGAAGCCATTTTTATGCAACGCAATGATGGCTGTACGCGTTTCTTTGCAGGTCACCATGGTTAACAATAGAAGAACAATGATTTCAAGCATCACCCTCCTTTTAACATGTCAAGTCTGCCATTTTAACCCAATCAGCGTGACATAATGATCTCCAGCCTTGTGCTCGTCAACATTCTCACCTGAGTTAACAAGACGATTACTAAAATGATCTCAGCAGGTCCTTTAATGACAGCAATGAAATGCAGTGGAAAGTTTTTTTGGGGATTAAGTTAATTTTCATGGCAAAGAAGGACTATGCAATTCATCTGATCACTCTTCATAACATTCTGGAGTATATGCAAATTGCTATTATAAAAACTTAAGCAGCAACTTTTCCAATTTCCAATATTTATGTAATTCTCAAAACTTTTGGCCACGACTGTACATATGATAAAAATTCCAGATGCGTAGGATTACTCCAGATCAGAAATATGAACACTCTAATTATTATCTTCAATATCTATAAACAAAACCTCATAAATAAAATACAGGCCTGTAAATACACAATAAAATGCAGTAGAATACTAATAGTATCAATTAACTGAAATAGCTACTAAGAGTACACAATAAATTATTGCAGGTTGAGTGGCATGGCTGCTAGAATTTTTTTTGCCAAATCCATCCAATCTGCAAACAGATACAAGCACCTGCTGTAATAGCCTAATAAAATGGTGACTGAATATGTGAAATCAGTATACACCTCCTCCCTATATACGGTAATAAAATAAAGTAGAGAAAAACACAAGATCCAAAGTGCTAGTATTAGAAAAATAATCCTGGTAATATCAAAGTATCAATAATAGAAAAAAGAGAAACAAGGAAAAAAAATCCAGAAAAGGATCACTGTTGATCCATCCAAGTCCGTCTGTGTTAAAGTGATTATTCAACATGCATAGAAATCCACTAGGGTAAATTAAATTGTGTTGCTGTGCTCAAAGTAATAGATTGTTCAGTCACTATAATAGTTCTTATATTGCCCACAATCTGCAGGGGCTCAGCGATGTCGGTAGCAAGGTAATGTTACACCTGTAGCCGCTTTCCTGGGAATGTAACTTTTTACTCCAGTGTTGCGATCCAAGTAATTTAGGTTCAATATTATGAGCTGACCGTAATTGTCTAGCAGGAGACTTCAATGCCGAGTATTCGGCTATATTCGGTATTATTTTAAATAACGTGCAGTGAAGTAGTACTCACGCTTAGCGGTGGTGTCCGGTCAGTAGCGTGGATAGAAGGCAAGCTTACCTTTTAAGAGCAGATTGCGAGACTGCCTTACTGTTATATACCGGGTCTGTATAGTCCGCTTTGGCGATTGTACAGGTCCGGCTGCATGTCACAGGTCTCTCTCTGCTTTCGCCGTAATAAGTTCACGGTCTAATCATCTGTTTGCAGTGGGTGTTTCTCATATCCTCCGCATCGCCCGTGCAGATAGTTTGATTGTACCAGCTGCCTTGTGTTGTCCGTACAGGGAGTGCAGAATTATTAGGCAAGTTGTATTTTTGAGGATTAATTTTATTATTGAACAACAACCATGTTCTCAATGAACCCAAAAAACTCATTAATATCAAAGCTGAATATTTTTGGAAGTAGTTTTTAGTTTGTTTTTAGTTTTAGCTATTTTAGGGGGATATCTGTGTGTGCAGGTGACTATTACTGTGCATAATTATTAGGCAACTTAACAAAAAACAAATATATACCCATTTCAATTATTTATTTTTACCAGTGAAACCAATATAACATCTCAACATTCACAAATATACATTTCTGACATTCAAAAACAAAACAAAAACAAATCAGTGACCAATATAGCCACCTTTCTTTGCAAGGACACTCAAAAGCCTGCCATCCATGGATTCTGTCAGTGTTTTGATCTGTTCACCATCAACATTGCGTGCAGCAGCAACCACAGCCTCCCAGACACTGTTCAGAGAGGTGTACTGTTTTCCCTCCTTGTAAATCTCACATTTGATGATGGACCACAGGTTCTCAATGGGGTTCAGATCAGGTGAACAAGGAGGCCATGTCATTACATTTTCTTCTTTTATACCCTTTCTTGCCAGCCACGCTGTGGAGTACTTGGACGCGTGTGATGGAGCATTGTCCTGCATGAAAATCATGTTTTTCTTGAAGGATGCAGACTTCTTCCTGTACCACTGCTTGAAGAAGGTGTCTTCCAGAAACTAGCAGTAGGACTGGGAGTTGAGCTTGACTCCATCCTCAACCCGAAAAGGCCCCACAATCTCATCTTTGATGATACCAGGTATTGGAGCCAGCATGGAGTGAGGAAGCAGGATTGCAGTGCTCCTACAAAATCCTGTGAAATATCCTTTATACACCTGGCATAATTGTTTTTTTTTGAGCGCATTCACTATATGTTGGACCCCTTCATACTTGGGGACACTCTGCCCGGAGCTGGATTGCTGAGTTTTGGCTGTGGTGCTGTGGATGCCAACGGATTGAGGGAGAGGAGCAGAGGGACGCAAACTGAGGAGAGTGTGGAGTGAGGCCGGGACACGATCCGCCACAAGGTACACAGTGCAGGTACGGCTTGCTGAAAGTTGCTAACAACTTACCTTGGACTGCTGCCGATACCTGCTGGAATCTTGAGCCGAAGACCGAGGCGGGAAGAAGCCGCGCGGTGGGCGCCATCTTGCCGTTAAGTGTATGTGCAGCGGCGCTCCTCTCTGCCCCAGCAAACGGAGTGGATCGGCGAAACGCTCTGTATCTCCCTACTTCCACTATTATCCTGAAGTCCTGCAGTGGTAATCCTGTTAGGAGCCCTTATATATGAAAGCTGCAGAGTTCACCACAGTTTATATGAAAGTTTAATGGTGGTGCTGGTGTACTTATCCCCCTCCCCCCTGAGGAATGTAAAGATATCTGGCAGTCTACTTGGCTGTGTGGCAGGACTTGCTGAATTTAATAAAGCCTCATCTTGATTTGCTGCATGAGTGACAAACCCCAGCAGATCTTTAAAGTGTCTGTGGACTATTTCTATGGGCCGCAAAACTTCTTCTGTGGCTCCATCATCTGTTAAACGATTCATGGACGCCATGAGTCAAACTGAACAGGAAAGTGAGGGGTCTCCTGTCCCTGGTTCCTCTGCTGAAGCCTCTCAAATTATGAAAGCTATAGCTGCCTGTCAAGCTGCTCTTACATCAAAGATAGACCATCTACAGTCTGACCTTAGCTGTTTGCGACACGATTTTGACAAAATACGTGAAAGAACATCTGCAGTGGAGCAAAGAGTGAGTGATGTGGAAGATGCGTCCAGAGCAGCTGGAAATAACACCAGGCAGCTGCTGCAACAGGTACAGATGCTGCAAGCCAGGGCGGAGGACGCTGAGAACCGCAATAGACGTAACAACGTCCGTATCCTGGGCTTACCGGAGCGAACAGAAGGGTCTACCCCAGAAATTTTTGCGGAACAGCTCATAAAAGAAGTGTTACATCCCATTTCACTTTCCAGTTGCTTTGTTATAGAAAGGGCACATCGGATTCCAACCAGGCCCTTACCGCTGGGATCCCCTGCTAGACCTTTCATCATGAAGATCCTGAACTACAGGGACAGAGACGCTATTTTGCTAGCTGCTCGGCAGAAGGGGAATGTCAGCTATGAGAATGTCCGTTTGTCCTTTTACCCGGACTTTACTGCAGAGGTCCAGAAGAAAAGGAAGCAGTTTACTGAGGTCCGAGCGCGGCTGAGGGACAAAAATGTGAAATATGCCATGATCTACCCTTCTCGCTTGAGGGTGCAGGATGGTGAAACAGTCTGTTTTTTTAGTACTCTTGAAAAGGCTACTGAATGGATTGAGAGAAATCTAAATGCAAGGCCTCACCGCTGATGGTTTATACTATAGTGTTGGCAGCTGAAGCATATAATACATGATTAAATGTTAAATTGTTTTGCAGACAAGAAGGTTGGGGGAGGGGGGGAGTATCTGGTTTAAATGCACCATTATTACTCCTGTTAGATTCCCTGTTCTTTGACTTTGTCTATTGATCAGATGTTTAACCCATATTGGTATGCTGGGTGGCAACACCCTGTATGACTATGCACTGTTGTGGGTAGACGTATATACTTGCTTCCTATCACCAACGTACCTATATGGTATATATGTTCTAATGAGTTAGGGTAGGTTATCGTACCCAGGAGTTGCTAGTTTGGGGTGTCAGGCTCAACCATGTTAGGAAGGTTTGGGCAGGGTGGGTTAGGGAGGTTGGGAATGGGTGGGTTGAAGAGAGTTTCTCTGTTGAGGGGTTCTTTGATGTGGATTGTGTGTGTGCGTGAATGTGCCTTCATTGGTCGGAAACTATGGAGATGTTATCTTTGGAAGAATAAATGGCGGTAATTAAGCTACTTTCGTGGAATGTTCGGGGTCTGAATGATAAGATTAAACGGTCTTTAGTGTTCAATTATCTGAAGAGGTATAACCCTGACATAATGTTATTGCAAGAAACGCACCTGCTGGGCCAGAAAGTACTAGCTTTGCGGCGCCCATGGATAGGCCCCACATATCATGCGGTTTACTCAAATCACGCTAGAGGCATGTCTATTTTAATTGCTAAAAGTCTTCCATTTCAAATACTATCTGTGCAGCTAGACCCTTATGGTAGGTATGTGATTTTACATGCTTGTGTCAGAGGCCTGCAGTACCTATTTGTGGGACTATATATTCCTCCGCCATTCCGCAGAGAGGTCCTAGACTTAATTACAGCTAAAATAGCAGGATTTCCAGCAATACCTTATATTATTATGGGTGACTATAATGCCACTTTAGATCCTATACGGGACAGAAGGGTTCCCCAGGCCTCACACAACAATGTCCTATCACATTGGGCTAATACTTATGATTTAGCAGAGACGTGGCGCTATTTCCACCCCACAGATGCGCAATTCTCTTGCTATTCAGCTTCTACTGGCTCACTCTCTCGTATAGATCTGGCCTTTGTCAGCAATGATTTATCCCCCTATATCAAGTCCAGTGATTATCTACCGAGAGGGGTTTCAGACCATGCCCCCCTCCTTCTGATACTGTCACAGCCGCTGGCTTCGACTGATAAGCAGTGGCGGTTAAACCCTATGTGGCTCGAGGTATTACCTGTGGTGAGCGAGAGTCTAGATGCAATGGGGAACTACTGGGCAGAAAATGAAGGGTCTACGAATCCTCTGGTAGAATGGGATGCTTTCAAATCAGTAATGAGAGGGGCATTGATTGCTGCTATTGCAACTCATAGAAAGGAACTGAATATCAAACGGATAAAACTAGAGACTGAACTAGCTGATAAGCAGAGGTTATATATACTAGATCCGTGCCCTGAGAAGCAGACTTTGTGGCTTGAGGCGCAGCGTAGGTTTACTTTGCATTTAACTGAATATACTGAGAAGAAACTTTTAAATCAGAGGCAAACTATTTTTTCAGATGGTGATAAGTGTGGCAGGGCCTTGGCGTACTTGACTAGATCTGAGACACAGCAAACGGTGGTGGCGGGAGTTCTGAATGACCAAGGGATCTTATTGAGGGAGCCTAGAGATGTTTGCCGACAGTTTGCCTCCTATTATGAGACATTGTATGCCCCCAAGATCACGTGTACTTCGGAGGAAATTGTCAATTTCTTAGCAGGTATTAATATTCCTTCTTTGGACAGAGATGACAGGGGAGCCCTGGCGGCAGACATATCTGACCTGGAGATTGAAACGGCCATTAGTTCCTTAGCAACCAAGAAAACCCCGGGACCCGATGGATTTCCTGCTGAATGGTATAAGCGGTTTTCTAAAGACCTGGTTAGTAGATTTGGGAAGCTGTTGAGGTATGCACTGGAAAGTGGTTCGTTGCCACCGTCCTTTCTGGAGGCAACGATAGTAGTGATTCACAAGTCGGGGAAACCATCTGACCAGTGTAGCTCTTATCGACCTATCTCACTTCTGAATCTTGACGTCAAAATCTTTGCGAAGGTACTGGCGTTAAGATTGCGGGGGGTAATTCTCTCCTTGGTTGGGGTAGATCAATCGGGTTTTATGCTAGGGAAAACCACAGATATTAATTTAAGGCGATTGTTCACTAATCTTCAGGTCAAACATGATAACAGAGGTATGAGGGCTCTTGCGTCCTTAGACAATGAAAAAGCATTTGATTCAGTAGAATGGGAATTTATGTGGGCAGTGCTGACTCAAATGGGCTTTCCGGAGAAATTTTTGTGCTGGTTACAAATGCTTTATAGATCCCCTTCGGCGAGAGTCAGGGTGAATGGGAACACATCGGACTCCTTCCCCTTGGGTAGAGGCACTAGACAGGGCTGCCCTCTCTCCCCCCTGTTATTTGCATTAATTATGGAACCTTTGTCGATACTCATATCCTCTAATTCAGGTATAGAAGGCTGGGAAATAGCTGGAATATCAGAAAAGCTTTCATTATATGCTGATGACATGCTGGTTTACCTAGCAGATTCAGGGAAATCCTTGGATACCCTTTTAGGTGTTGTTGATCAATTTGGGGGTTTCTCGGGTCTCCGTGTGAACTGGGCTAAGTCTAGTCTATGTCTGGTTGATGATGTTGACCCAGCTCGCATTTCGGTGAACAATAAGCTTCAGATTGTGGAGCAATTTACATATTTGGGGATTATTGTTCATAAAGAAGTGGCAAAATTTTATGATTTGAATGTTGCTCCTACAATGCAATCCATTACTCGAAAGCTAGAGGCTTGGGAAAACCTTCCTTTAACTCTGATTGGGCGTATCAATGTGGTAAAAATGATTCTTCTCCCAAAATTGCTATACTTATATAGGGCTGCCCCAGTGTTACTCCCCAAGAGACATTTTGCTACTTTGGATAGAATAATCGCTCCCTTTCTATGGAATAAGTCTTCTCCCAGAATAGCGAGATCCACCCTCCAGGCGTCTTACCTGCGGGGGGGTCTTGCCTTGCCAAACCTGTACATGTACTATGTAGCGGTGCAGCTGAGCTATGTGGCGTGGTGGGTACGGGCTGACTCAGGTAACCCGGCGGTAGTGTTGGAGGCAGCTTTATTGGGGTCCTATGAGGCACTTACGAACTTGGCGTATAGGAGGGGGGCTAGGTCTACAATACACTACACCCAATCGATGGCTGCTGCAGTACAGATGTGGGTCAAATGGGGTCAGAAATGTAACCCTGATGAGAATGATATTACTTGGTCGCCATATTTGCCTTTGTGGAGAAACAGAGTGCTTCCGGAGCTGTTCTCATTACTGGAGTTTGAATTTTGGCCTCAGAGGGGGGTGCGCTCCCTTACCCAACTATATGATAAGGGCCTATTTAGAACCTTTAATAGTTTGAAACAGGAGTTTAATTTGCCCCAGCGTTGTTTGTATAGATATCTTTAACTCAGGCATGCCTGTCAGGCTCAGTTTGGTAGAGGCAACCTTGTCGCGGTAAGTGGGCCTATGCGCTTTGATCAAACTGTATACTAATTGTCTCTTTATAGTGCACAGCAAATGATTGATAGCATCGCTGTATAGCCATGTTTTATCATAAGAAATGCTGATAATTGAAAACAGTTGTATATCAGAAGCATAGGTATGAGGATGTGCGATTTAGAGATTCTCTCTACATATCCATCCAATCAGTTTGGTAGAGAACCTTTAAAGCTGGAGTGTGGTACAGTTGAGGCAGCGATTAGGAGGGTTCCATTGGTCAAACCAGTGTCGACCCTGTATGCGTCGTTGATGGCGTTGCAGGACTCCCCCCCTAGACAGGGCATTTGTTAGGTGGAAAAGGGACGTTGAAGGTTTGGAAGATGTTCATGTTAAAGAATCTAGCTGTACATGGAGATCTACAGTGGTAAGTGCTAGGGATCAGTTGATTCAAGTTAAATGGCTTCATAGGATTTATTATACTCCTGTGAGACTATTTAAAATGGGTAAATTGCCGAACCCTCATTGTACAAGATGTGGACATGAAAACGGTTGTCTTATACACATGGTTTGGCAGTGTCCGATTATTCATGGCTTCTGGGAAGAGATCCATAAATATTTTAATGACAAACTAGGCTTTCCTAACGTCTGTACTGAACTCACTAGTCTGTTGGGAGTAGCCAACGAGATTGTTCCAACCAAATTTGGCAGGAAGCTGTATAGAATACTCTTATATTATGCTAGGAAAACTATCCTTCTCAACTGGAAACCTCCTAAGAATCCTACTGTGCAACAATGGGTACATCTAGTTAATGCTGATCTTGAATTATACAAGTTTGTGTATGAGAGAAGAGGGACCCCTGATCGCTTCATGAAGATATGGGACCCCTGGATTGGAGCCCAGACTCTAGTACCATAGATGACTGAAAGACTGTTCTGACCAATGAAGGCGTGTGTGTGTGTGCAGTACTTTTAATCTTCCTTAGGATTGATATGTTGGGTACTGTTCATCCTGAAAGTGATATCTTTTTCTTATGTCCCAAACTTGGGTCATGAGGAACTGTTATGATTGATCCCATGTATTTGATTTGTACTGGACTCAATTGATGATTGTCTGTATTTGATGTGTTTGTTATGCTTTTTGCTAAATTAATAAATAAAAAGATACTATTAAAAAAAAATCTTTGATGATACCAGAACAAACCAGTACTCCACCTCCACCTTGCTGGCGTCTGAGTCGGACTGGAGGTCTCTGCCCTTTACCAATCCAGCCACGGGCCCATCCATCTGGCCCATCAAGACTCACTCTCATTTCATCAGTCCATAAAACCTTAGAAAAATCAGTCTTGAGATATTTCTTGGCCCAGTCTTGACGTTTCAGCTTGTGTGTCTTGTTCAGTGGTGGTCGTCTTTCAGCCTTTCTTACCTTGGCCATGTCTCTGAGTATTGCACACCTTGTGCTTTTGGGCACTCCAATGATGTTGCAGCTCTGAAATATGGCCAAACTGGTGGCAAGTGGCATCTTGGCAGCTGCACGCTTGACTTTTCTCAGTTCATGGGCAGTTATTTTGCGCCTTGGTTTTTCCACACGCTTCTTGCGACCCTGTTGACTATTTTGAATGAAACGCTTGATTGTTCGATGATCACGCTTCAGAAGCTTTGCAATTAAGAGTGCTGCATCCCTCTGCAAGATATCTCACTATTTTTGACTTTTCTGAGCCTGTCAAGTCCTTCTTTTGACCCATTTTGCCAAAGGAAAGGAAGTTGCCTAATAATTATGCACACCTAATATAGGGTGTTGATGTCATTAGACCACACCCCTTCTCATTACAGAGATGCACATCACCTAATATGCTTAATTGGTAGTAGGCTTTCGAGCCTATACAGCTTGGAGTAAGACAACATGCATAAAGAGGATGATGTGGTCAAAATACTCATTTGCCTAATAATTCTGCACGCAGTGTAGGTTACCAGACTATGGCCAATAGATCTGGAACTCCTTTGTTCAGTGAAAGCGCTTTCTCTAGATCACAAAGCTGTTGTAAGTCTAGTTCCTCAGTGGCTTTGTAAGAACTGTCTGGCTTTTATTCCTAGAACTTCCAAAAGGGCTCCATATTAACCCTGGAATGGATCTGGTGGATCTGGCATTATTAGATGGACTTTTCCTTATGTTGCGGTTCCATTGCGTTTTCCCTGTGGTTTTTTGTGGATTAATGTGTTTTTTTGTTCCAGTTTCTTTAGCCTGCGAATAGTGCTTTCTATAGATTATTTTTAAGAAAGCTGTTTGCATTCTCAGGTTGCGTTATAGTTTATAAATTTATAATTTATTATCGGTAAAACAAAATACCGACATTGTTAAAGAAAAGATTCATTCTAGTAGAATAGCTGGTCCATTTGTTTCCCCACCATTCGCAAATTTCCGCATATCTCCACTTGGCTTAGTTCCCAAAAAAGAACAAAATTCCTTTTGACTAATCCATAACCTATCATTTCTAAAGAATAATTCTTTGAATGACGAAATAGACAAAAATAAAGCCAGTGTTAAATATTCTTCTTTTGATCAGGCCCTGTCTTTTCTTCATCAGGCAGGACAAAATGCTCTTCTTGCCAAAGCTGACATTAAATCCGCATTTAGACTTTTACCAATAAACCCGAAAGGCTATAATTCATTAGGTCTCCATTTCCTTGGTAGATTATTTTATGACATTGCTCTTCCCATGGGTTTTACACTTTCTTGCCACTATTTTGAGGCATTTTCAAGATTCTTACATTGGATATTGGAAATGCATTCAGATGAAGGTTATATAATACACTATCTGGACGACTTCTTGTTCTTAGGACAAAGGGACTCCAATAATTGTTCTGCTCTTTTACAAAAAAATCTTCGATATAAAATTATTTTAATATTCCTTTGGCCATGGACAAAACTGTTTATATCCAATAACATATTTAAAATTCTTAGGTATTTATATAAATACTGTTACAATGGAATTCAGTATTCCTGAGGAAAAAATCCTTCAAACTATTAACATTTTATCGGAATTGTCCAAAAAAGGGAAAACAACTCTCAAAAAACTACAATCTGTACTTGGGCCATTCAACTTTATTTCTAGAGTGATACCCATGGGAAGGTTCTTCTCAAAGCGAATGTACTCGTCAACAACAGGTAAATCATCCCCTCACTCTCATAGTCGCATAACAAAACAAATCAAAGAAGATATTAACATTTGGCTGAAATTCTTATGTGAATTTAACGGTCACACAATTTGGCAAAAAGAGTTAATTAATTCAGATGCTTTATCTTTATACACAGATGCTGCAGGTGCTACAAGTTATGGGGCTTTTTATAACAAACTTTGGTCAGCGGAAAAGTGGCCTTCGGATTCGGTCAACAATAATTTCACAAAAAACTTGGTTTTCATTGAGCTTTTCCCAGTCTTAGTTTCTTTAACTATTTGGACTCACGAATTTCAGAACAGAAGAATCCTTTTACATTCCGATAACATGGGCATAGTGTTCGCCATCAATTGTCTCTTCTCCAAATCCAAAATAGTAATTTATTTATTACGTCAATTGGTTCTACAATGTTAAAAAAAAATATTTGGATCAAGGCAAAATACATCCCAGGTAAATATAATATTATCGCGGATTCTTTGTCCCGGCAGCACTTCAAGGAGTTCTTTATGATGGTCCCTCAAGCTTCTCGAATGGGAATCCCTTGTCCAATTCATCTACGGAACATGACAGAAGATTAACTAACGATTCAATAATAAATTCGTTAGCCAAAAATACATGGGCTGCATATTCACTCCTTTGATTATATGATAGAGTATTTCATCTCTTATATTTTAACGCTGTCGAATAAAGGATTACAAGCTGATGCTATATCAAAGAAATTGTCAGGTATTTCATTTTTCTTTAAACTACAGGGTTTTAATTCCTTAGTAATTAACTTCAGAATAAAACAGATCATAAAAGGCATTCACAGAAAATCCGTGTTTAAGAAAAAACTAGACCATTGTCAATTGAATTACAAAAAATAATATAGCAATTACCTAGAATTTGTACTTCAATTCATGAAACTCTTCTTTTTTCGCCATCCTTCTCTTTAGCTTTTTTCGCTGATCTTCGATTTAGTGAATTAGCTGCAGATAATAAACATTCAGAACCCCCATTATTAACCCCTTCACGCAACATCACGTACATGTACGTGGGGGAATGTGGTGCCTCACCGCATCCCCACGTGCATGTACGTGATCGGCTTTCACTGTCAGCGCAGGGAGCGAAGCGCTGAAGCTTCAGTGAAGCCGGCGTGCTGGGGTTGCTAGGCAACCAGAGAAGCCGGCAGGCACTGTATAGGCGCTCTGACCCGCCCGCGATCGCTGTGATTGGTCCATTACTGCAGAGGGACCAATCGCAGCGCATCGGGGCAGGTAAGGGGGGGTTAGGGAGGGACTATGTGCTTCTCCTTCTCTGATCGCCCCAATTCCTGTCAGGGAAGCGATCAGAGAAGGAGATAGTGTGAAAATATTCCCGACCTATGACGAGTATACTCGTCATGGCGCACTGCTACTTAGCGCGCCATGATGAGTATACACGTCATGGCATTTAACTGTCACCATGTCTGCAGACATGGTGACAGCGCTGAGATCCCGGCTGTCACACACAGCCGGGTACCTTGGGTCAATGCCGAGGGGGGTCCTGTGACCCCCCCATGTCGGCGATCGCTGCAAACCGCAGGTCAATTCAGACCTGCGGTTTGTAGTGCTTTCTGCAGTTTCTGATCCCCGCGGTCCCTGACCGCGGGGATCAGAAACTTTAGTATGTCTAAAATAAAGCTTTTTCACCTCGCAGGCGGTGCGGGAGGTGCGGTAAGGTGCGGGAGGCAGGCGGTGCGGCAGGCGGGATCGCGATCCCCCGCCCGCCTCCCCTTGAATGATCGTTGGTGTCTAGTGGGTATACCAGGGTGCCAGCACATTGCTGGCACCTTGGTATAAACGGCTGACATCTGCGACCCTTTCCGTATGGACTGCTGTATGGAAAAGGTTAACAGCGCAGGGAGCTCCCTCCCTCTCCCATCGGGGGGCTGCTGTGCCTTTGCAGCACCCGATGGGAGAGTGTCATGGTCTTACCTTCTTGCTGTTCTCCTTCGTTTGACATGTGCTGGCGGCCATCTTGGTTTCTGGGTTTCTTGTAGCCTTCCACCCTGCGGCTCCTCCTTCCCACTGGGAGGAGCTGGATGCCTAGCTCATATATATAGGAGGTCTGTGGCTTCAGTTCCTTGCTTGGTCCTCTTGTGTTCACATGCTTCTAAGACTGCTGCTACTTCTGGTTCCTGATCCTGGCTTCGTCTGACTACCCTGCTGGTTCCTGATCCTGGCTTCGTCTGACTACCCTGCTGGTTCCTGATCCTGGCTTCGTCTGACTACCCTTCTGGTTCCTGACCTCTGGCTTCGCAAAGACTCTGCTCGGTTTCACCATCCGTTTGGACTTTTGCTTTACAGCTTTATTTTCAATAAAGCCTTCTTATTTTCTCTTATCTCTTGTTGTACGTCTGGTTCATGGTTCCGTGACAGAGAGAGCCCCCAGAGAGCACCCCTCAGCCCTGTGCTTACCCTTCCCCGTCTGCGCAGTTCTGACCAGTACTGAGCAGACGGGGAAGGTTCCCATGGCAACAGGACGCCTCTCAGGCATCCTGCTGTCCATGGTGCTGAACAGATCTATGCTAAAAGTTCAGTGTAAGTAAAATACAGTACAGTACAAAATATATTGTACTGTACTGTATTATACAGACATCAGACCCACTGGATCTTCAAGAACCAAGTGGGTCTGGGTCAAAAAAAAAAGTTAAAAAAAGGGAAAAAAGTAAAGTTTCAAAAAAACACATTTATCACTGAATAAAAATAAATAAATACACTACACATATTAGGTATCGCCACGTCCGTAACGACCTGATCTATAAAACGGTCATGTTACTTTCCCCGCACGGTGAACGCCATAAAAATAAAAAAATAAAAACTATGAGGAAATTTAAATTTTGCCCACCTTACTTCCCAAAAAAGGTAATAAAAGTGATCAAAAAAGTAGCATGTAAAAAAACTATGGGTCTCAGACTATGGAGATACTAAAACATGATTTTTTTTTTGTTTCAAAAATGATATTATTGTGAAAAATCCTTATAAGTTATAAAAAGGTAGACATATTAGGTATTGCCATGTCCGTAAGAACCTGATCTATAAAAATACCACATGACCTAACCCCTCAGGTGAACACTGTAAAAAGAATTAAATAAAACCGGTGTCAAAAAAGCTATTTTTTTGTTACCTTACATCACAAAAAGTGTAATAGCAAGCGATCAAAAAGTCATATGCACCCCAAAATAGTACCAATCTAACCGTCATCTCATCCCGCAAAAATGATACCCAACCTGAGACAATCGCCAAAAAACTGAAAAAACTATGGGTCTCAGACTATGGAGACACTAAAACATGTTTTTTTTTTGTGTCAAAAATGATATTAATTGTGTAAAACCTAAATAAATAAAAAAGTATATATATTAGGTATCGTCACATCCGTAAGAACCTGCTCTATAAAAATAGCACATGATCTAACCTGTCAGATGAACGTTGTAAATAATAAAAAATAAAAACAGTGCCAAAACAGCTATTTTTTGGCAAATTTTCCATTTTAATTCATTTTTTCCCATAACAAAGCAAGGGTTAACAGCCAAACAAAACTCAATATTTATTGCCCTGATTCTTTAGTTTATAGAAATGCCCCATATGTGGTCGTAAACTGCTGTATGGCCACACGGCAGGGCGCAGAAGGAAAGGAGCGCCATATGGTTTTTGGAAGGCAGTTTTTGCTGGACTGGTTTTTTGACACCATGTCCCATTTGAAGACCCCCGATGCACCCCTAGAGTATAAACTCCAAAAAATGACCCCATTTTGGAAACTACACCCCTCAAGGTATTCAAAACTGATTTTACAAACTTTGTTAACCCTTTAAGTGTTCCACAAGAGTTAATGGCAAATGGAGATGTAATTTCTGAATTTCTATTTTTTGTTACTTTGCCTCACAAAAAAGTGTAATATAGAGCAACCAAAAATCATATGTACCCTAAAATAGTACCAACAAAACTGCCACCTTATCCCGTAGTTTCCAAAATGGGGCCACTTTTTTGGAGTTTCTAACCTAGGGGTGCATCAGGGGGCTTTAAATGGGACATGGTGTCTAAAAACAATCCAGCAAAATCTGCCTTCCAGAAACCATATGGTGTTCCTTTACTTCTGCGCCCTGCCGTGTGCCCGTACAGCAGTTTACGACCACATATGGGGTGTTTCTGTAAACTACAGAATCAGGGCCATAAATAAAGAGTTTTGTTTGGCTGTTAACCCTTGCTTTGTTACTGTAAAAAAAATATTAAAATGGAAAATCTGCCGAAAAAGTGAAATTTTGAAATTGAATCTCTATTTTCCATTAATTCTTGTGGAACACCTAAAGGGTTAACAACGTTTGTAAAATCAGTTTTGAATACCTTGAGGGGTGTAGTTTCTTAGATGGGGTCACTTTTATGGAGTTTCTACTCTAGAGGTGCATCAGGGGGGCTTCAAATGGGACATGGTGTAAAAAAAAAAACTGTCCAGCAAAACCTGCCTTCCAAAAACCGTATGGCATTCCTTTCCTTCTGCGCCCTGCCTTGTGCCCGTACAGTGGTTTACGACCACATATGGGGTGCTTCTGTAAACTACAGAATCAGGGCCATAAATAATGAGTTTTGTTTGGCTGTTAACCCTTGCTTTGTAACTGGAAAAAAAATATTAAAATGGAAAATCTGCCAAAAATGTGAAATTTTGAAATTGTGTCTCCATTTTCCATTAAATCTTGTGCAACACCTAAAGGGTTAACAAAGTTTGTAAAATCAGTTTTGAATACCTTGAGGGGTGTAGTTTCTTAGATGGGGTCACTTTTAGGGAGTTTCTACTCTAGGGGTGCATCAGGGGGGCTTCAAGTGGGACATGGTGTAAAAAAAACAGTCCAACAAAATTAGCCCTCCAAAAACCAAACGGCGCACCTTTCACTCTACGCCCCGCTGTGTGGCCATACAGTAGTTTACGGCCACATATGGGGTGTTTCTGTAAACGGCAGAGTCAGGGCAATAAAGATACAGTCTTGTTTGGCTGTTAACCCTTGCTTTGTTAGTGGAAAAAATGGGTTAAAATGAAAAATTAGACAAAAAAATGAAATTCTCAAATTTCCTCCCCATTTGCAAATAACTCTTGTGCAACACCTAAAGGGTTAACAATGTATGCAAAATCAGTTTTGAATACCTTGAGGGGTGTAGTTTCTTAGATGGGGTCATTTTTGGGTGGTTTCTATTATGTAAGCCTCGCAAAGTGACTTCAGACCTGAACTGGTCCCTAAAAATTGAGTTTTTGTAAATTTCGGAAAAAATTTCAAGATTTGCTTCTAAACTTCTAAGCCTTATAACATTCCCAAAAAATAAAATATCATTCCCAAAATAATTCAAGCATGAAGTAGACATATGGGGAATGTAAAGTCATCACAATTTTTTGGGGTATTACTATGTATTACAGAAGTAGAGAAACTGAAACTTTGAAATTTGCAAATTTTTCTAAATTTTTGGTAAATTAGGTATTTTTTTGTGCAAAAAAAATATTTTTTTTGACTTCATTTTACCAGTGTCATGAAGTACAATATGTGACGAAAAAACTATCTCAGAATGGCCTGGATAAGTCAAAGCGTTTTAAAGTTATTAGCACTTAAAGTGACACTGGTCAGATTTCCAAAAAATGGCCTGGTCCTTAAGGTGAAAATGAGCCCGGTCCTTAAGGGGTTAATTTCAGAAATTTTTTGTAACAATATCTACTTAAAAATCCACATTAAAAAAATCTAAGACAGGCCAATTAGGCAAGGGAACTTGGTTGCACCTGAATAAATTTCAACAAGTATGTTTGCCGGGTAGAAAATATTTTGAATTGGTTAAATATCAGACCGAATAATTTTGGTCCTTTATAACTACACTTAGTGGGATTCCATCTGACTAATGATCTCAAAATTTCAGCACATTCTTTTAGAATAGTATCTTCAACTTATGCGGCTCAAATCGGTCTGGATCATAATATGATGAAACTAGAATAGGTAGATGGAATTCCAATTGTTTTAAATATTACATTCTCCCTAATTTAATTATTCATCAATTTTCAGGACCAAAGAAAATAATATGGATCCTTGGTAATGAACTAATATCCCTGGCCAATCGAAGAACCTCAGTCAGAAAATCTTCAAAAAATGTGGGTTTCTCTGAGGATTATAGAATAATATGGAAAGCTGTGAGTGGATTAAAAATCAGCAATATCCTTTCGGAACGAAGATATCTTTTGGCAAAATGGCCTAAACCTGATTTATTCATTTTACAACTTGGTTCTCACGAACTAGGCAAAATTAAAACACATGAACTTATATACGAGCTCAAAGAAAATATTGTACAAATCTGATACTTACTAGACAACGCCAGTTTAGTGTTTTCTGAGATCATTCCAAAATTTCAATGGTCTAACAAAAATCTTGCATTCCTGGAAAAAATCCGTAAAAGAATTAATAAACAAATGGAAAAATTCATGCATGAAATTGGAGAACATTCTTACAGACATGTGGAATTGGAGGGCTGCATTAGAGGTCTTTACCATTCACTAAAAGACCATCTTTTGGATATTGGTTGTGACATTCAATTCAGACTTTCAGAATATTTTCTTATTTAATTTAATTTCGCTCGCTATGTTTTGCCATTTCGCTTCGCACTTTGGCGGTTGGGGTTAAGTCACTCTGTTAAGTAGACTTTAAGTTTAAAAAAGTTGTTTAATTGTTGGTTTATTATCATAAGTGATCAACTGAAATTTAATTAATTGGTTATTAATTTATTGATCAACTTTAATTATTATTAGTAACATGATAAGCATCGCGGCCTTTAATAACCAATAAATATTTAATAAAGAATTTATTTTAATGACTCAATGGTGGTGTGGTTTTATAATACTAACTGGTTTATTTAAATGTGGAATATGGCATCAATAAGCGAACCAAATTGTAAATACTATGTCATGACACCTCTCATGATATTGTTTGTTGAATCAAATTGTCATCCTGCATTGAAGGTTCATATGGACAGTCCCAAGGTAACTGCAGCTTGGCAGGAGACATCAGGAAGAAGTTTGATTGGAGAATCTTCAAACAGTCTTTTCTGGACCTATGAAAGAACAGACACAACGGCATTAGCGCATTCGCGTAAGTATAAATCTCCCTCCCCCCCCAAAAAAAATGCAATTAGTCGCGTTGCTTATTGATGGGGGTTAAGTCACTGTTGAGTGGACTATAAGTTTAAAAAAGTTGTTTAATTGTTGGTTTATTATCATAAGTAGAGTTGAGCGAACCTGAACTGTAAAGTTCGGGTTCCTACCGAACTTTAGGGTTTTCAGCACCCGGACATTTACGTAAAAGTTCGGGTTCGGTGATTTTTATGGCACTTTTTGAAAGGCTGCAAAGCAGCCAATCAACAAGCGTCATACTACTTGCCCCAAAAGGCCATCACAGCCATGCCTACTATTGGCATGGCTGTGATTGGCCAACTGCAGCATGTGACCCAGCCTCTATTTAAGCTGGAGTCACGTAGCGCCGCCCGTCACTCTGCTCGGATTAGTGTAGGGAGAGGCTGCAGCTGCTCTGAGGGAGAGATGACGGAGAAATCTTATCAAGAACTGTTTTTTGTACTTTGCTGCGATCTACAGCAAATGTGTTTTGTGGGTGCAGTGCACAATTTTTTTAAGCCTGCCCTGAGCCAACTACTACTGAAAACGAACTTTTTTTCTTCAGTTTGTCAATATCAATACATAATCGGCAGCCATTTTATGCAACGATAGTGCACCAGCTATCTGCAAGTCCAGAAATACAGCTTTTTGCTTACTAGGGTTAAAAAAAAACATCTATTAAATATTCTGCACATCTGGGATTAGACAAGCATAAGTGACTGCACATTTTGGCCAGAAATACGGCTTTTTGGTTACTGTGGTGAAAAAAGCCTCTGATATACTGCACATCTAGGATTAGACAAGCATAAGTGAGTGTCACATTTAGGCCACAAATACCGCTGTCATATAGAGTTAAAAAAAAATAATTAGTGCAATACCCTACATCAGGGTTTTTATTGGCGGTTAATTATTTTTAACAGACTTAACCACTTTTTACTTTGCTTTGTAAACGCTAACTATGAGGCAAACATCTAATAAGGGACGCGGTCATGGTCGTGGTGGTGGTGTTGGTGGAGCCTCTGGTGCAGGGAGAGGACGTGGCCGTTCTGCCACAGCTACACGTCCTACTGAACCTACTACCTCAGGTCCCAGTAGCCGCCACAATCTGCAGCGATATTTAGTCGGGCCTAATGCCGATCTAAGGATGGTAAGGCCTGAGCAAGTACAGGCGCTAGTCAATTGGGTGGCCGACTTTGGACCCAGCACGTTCACATTATCTCCCACCCAGTCTTCTGCAGAAAACGCACAGGTGGCGCCTGAAACCCATGCCCATCAGTCTGTCACATCACCTCTGTGCATATCGGGGAACCTGTCTGAGCCTCAAGTCATGCAGCAGTCTCTTATGCTATTTGAAGACTCTGCTGGCAGGGTTTCCCAAGGGCATCCACCTAGCCCTTCCCCAGGGGTGAAAGACATAGAACGCACTGACGCACAACCACTTATGTTTCCTGATGAGGACATGGGAATACCACCTCAGCACGTCTCTGATGACGAAACACAGGTGCCAACTGCTGCGTCTTTCTGCAGTGTGCAGACCGAAAAGGAAGAGGAAGACTGGGTGGAAGACGATGCAGGGGACGCTGAGGTCCTAGACCCCTCATGGAATAAAGGTCGTGCCACTGACTTTCAGAGTTCAGATTAAGAGGCAATGGTGAGACCGAGCCAACAGCGTAGCAAAAGCGGGAGCAGGGTGCAAAAGCAGAGCAGCCGTCGCCAAAACAGTTTGCCTGCTACTGGCCACCGTCACCAGGGACCGGGCACACCAAAGGCAGCTTCAAGGAGTTCCCTGGCATGGCACTTCTTCACACAATGTGCTGATGACAAGACCCAAGTGGTTTGCACGCTGTGCCATTAGAGCCTGAAGCGAGGCATTAACGTTCTGAACCTTAGCACAACCTGCATGACCAGGCATCTACATGCGAGACACTGCCTGCAGTGGAGTAAGCACCTTTAAAACCAAGAAAGGGCTCAGGCCCCTCCTGCTCCCTCTTCTGCTGCTGCCTCGGCCTCTTCCTCCGGCTCTGGAGGAACGTTGGCACCTGCTGCCCAGCAAACAGAGGATGTGGCACCAACAACACCTCCTTCACCAAGCATCTCCACCATGTCACACGGAAGCGTTCAGCTATCCATCTCACAAACCTTTGAGAGAAAGCGTAAATTCCCACCTAGCCACCCTCGATCCCTGGCCCGGAATGCCAGCATTTCTAAACTGCTGGCCTTTGAAATGCTGTCATTCAGGCTGGTGGAGACGGACAGCTTCAAACAGCTCACGTCGCTTGCTGTCCCACAGTACGTCGTTCCCAGCCGCCACTACTTCTCCAGGAGAGCCGTGCCCTCCCTGCAAGTGGAGTGTCCCCTGCACAACGCCATCTGTGGCAAGGTCCACCTAACCACAGATACGTGGACCAGTAAGCACGGCAAGGGACGCTATATCTCCCTAACTGCACACTGGATAAATGTAGTGGCGGCTGGGCCCCAGGCGGAGAGCTGTTTGGCGCACGTCCTTCTGCTGCCAAGGATCGCAGGGCATCATTCTTTGCCTCCTGTTGCCTCCTCTTCCTACTCGGCTTCCTCCTCCTCTTCTACCACCTCCTCATCCGGTCAGCGACAGACCTTCACCACCAACTTCAGCACAGTCAGAGGTAAACATCAGAAGGCCATTCTGAAACTGATGTGTTTGGGGGATAGGCCCAACACCGCAAAGGAGTTGTGGCGGGATATAGAACAACAGACCGACGAGTGGTTGCTGCCAGTGAGCCTCAAGCCCGGCCTGGTGGTGTGTGATAATGGGCGGAATCTCGTTGCAGCTCTGGGACTAGCCGTTTTGACGCACATCCCTTGCCTGGCGCATGTGCTGAATTTGGTGGTGCAGAAATTCATTCACAACTACCCCAACATGTCTGAGCTGCTGCATAAAGTGCGGCCGTCTGTGCGCGCTTCCGGCGTTCTCATCCTGCCGCCGCTCGGCTGTCTGCTGTACAGCGTAACTTCGGCCTTCCCGCTCACCGCCTCATATGCGACGTGCCCACCAGGTGGATTTCCATCTTGCACATGCTGGAGAGACTGTGCGAGCAGCAGCAGACCATAGTGGAGTTTCAGCTGCAGCACGCACGAGTGAGTCAAACTGCGGAACAGCACCACTTCACCACCAATGACTGGGCCTCCATGCGAGACCTGTGTGCCCTGTTTCGAGTACTCCGCCAACATGGCCAGTGGCGATGACACCGTTATCAGCGTTACAATACCACTTCTATGTCTCCTTGAGAAAACACAGGGCGATGATGGAAGAGGATGTGGCCCAGGACAAGGAGGCCAGTCTTTTAGAAGTGGCTAAGAAAGAGGATTTTTGCAACATTTTTACAAATTTGGCCAGCCAGGGCCCACTACTGGAGGACGAGGAGGAGGATGGGGATGAAGCATGTTCACAGCGGGGTGGCATCCAACGCAGCTCGGGCCCATCACTGGTGCGTGGGTGGGGGGATAAGGAGGACGCAGACGATACGCCTCCCACAGAGGACAGCTTGTCCTTACCTCTGGGCAGCCTGGCACACATGAGCGACTACATGCTGCAGTGCCTGCAGAGTTGCCCACATTTTAACGTGTGCCGACTACTGGGTGGCCACCCTGCTGGATCCCCGTTACAAAGACAATGTGCCATCCTTAATTCCCTCACTGGAGCAGCAGGAGGCAGCATTTGAACAACATGGTGGAACAGTACCTGTGCACACGCCTACACGTACTGACTGATGGTTCTGCCCCATTTAAATTGTCCACATGGCCAGAGCTTGCCCTGTATGCCTTGGAGGTGCTGGCCTGCCCTGCAGCCAGTGTACTCTCTGAACGTGTATTTAGCATGGCAGGAGGCGTCATTACAGACAGACGCAGCCGCCTGTCCACAGCCAACGTGGACAAGCTCACGTTCATTAAAATGAAACAGGCTTGGATCCCACAAGACTTGTCTGTACCTTGTGCAGAATAGACATTTATACCACCATCAAACAAACATTCTTGTACTCAAGTCAAGTGCAATGATTCTTTGTTTATTTATTTTTTTATTTGTCCCAATATTTTGGGGGCTACCTACCCCAATAAAAAAAAAAAAAAAACAACATTGTTGGCTACCTCCTCCATTGCTGCCTCCACCTACAACACCACATTTACCGCCTCCTCAACCTCCGACTCCATATCCACCTCCTTCTCTGAGTTGCAGGTTATTAATTTGTAATTTTTAGTTATTTTATTTCATTTTAGGTTATTTCCCTATCCATATTTGTTTGCAGAGCAGTTGCCATGCTCTTAAGCACATTTTACTGCCTTTTACATCCCTCTAGCCTTTTCAAGGACTATTTTAGAGCCATTTTAATGCAAAGAAGTGCCAATTTTAGTGCCCTAAATTGAAAAAATTCTTATTTTCAATTGTCGGGTGACATTTTACCATTTTTGGCGTATACAAACCCCTGCTGTGCCTGGGTGACAGGGGCCTAAATCTCTCAAAATCCTCTGTTCTATTGCTGGGTGACATGAACTCCCTTTTGCCGTGAATTAACCCCTGCTATGCATTGCTGACAGGGAACTAAACAGTGAAAACATCTGTTACTGATCGGAAAATACGCGACTACAAGCGTACGCTGATGATGGCATTCCCACCTGACAGCGGGGGCACAGTGGAAGCACAAGGCAAAGGCAGAGGAGGAGGAAGAGGTCGCCAACGCAGCTGGGGCACCACCAGCACCTGAGAAGCCAGGGTTAGCATGGCCCAAATGTGGAAAAGCTTTGTCAGCCTTGGAGGTGCTGACCTGCAGCCAGTGTATAGTGTGAACGTGTGTTTAGCACGGCAGAGAGCATTATCACAGGCCACAGCCAAAGTGGACAAGCTTACGTTTATTAAAATGAACCAGGCATGGATCCCACAGGACTTGTCCGTACCTTGTGCAGAATAGACATTTATACCAGCCTCAACCATCCATTCTTGTACTTAAGTGCACTTATTCTTTGTTTTATTTTGTTATATGTCCCAATATTTTAGGGGATACTCCAATTTAAAAATAAAAAATAAACACAAATCAGTGTTGGCTACCTATTCCTCCTTCACCGCCGCTTCCACCTACACCGCCACGTCAACATACACCGCCACATCCACCCATCCACCGCCTCCTCAACCTCCTACTCCTAGATCCAGATTGTTATTTAAAAAAAATTCTGTATTTTATGTTATTTTAAGTCATTTACCTATCCACATTTGTTTGCAGAACAGTTGCCATGCTCTTAAGCATATTTTGATGCCTTTTGCAGCCCTCTAGCTCTTTCCAGGACTATTTTAGTGCCCAAAAGTTCGGGTCCCCATTGACTTCAATGGGGTTCGGGGTCAAGTTCGGGTCCCGAACCTGAACTTTTTTTTCAAGTTCGACCGAACTCGTCGAACCCGAACATCCAGGTGTCCGCTCAACTCTAATCATAAGTGATTAACTGAAATTTTATTAATTGGTTATTAATTTATTGATCAACTTTAATTATTATTAGTAAAATGATAAGCATCGTGGCCTTTAATAACCAACAAATATTTAATAAAGAATTAATTTTAACGACTGGTATGGTTTTATTATACTAACTGGTTTATTTAAATGGGGAATATGGCATCATTGAATTCCCCAGTAAAGGGCCTCTGAGTATGCTAAAGATCTGATTCTTTTGATTATCTGGGCATGATGATTTCCCCCAAGACTGAAGACTTTTCCCATCTTAATTTAAATCCTTTTATAACTAAATTGAGGTCTAAAGTTGCAATATGGCTCAGACTTCCTTTATCTAAAGCTAATAGAATATCCCTAGTTAACCACTTCACATCTGGGCCATTTGCCCCCTTCCTGACCAGGCCTAATTTTGCAAATCTGACATATGTCACTTTATGTGGTAATAGCTTTGGAACGCTTTTACTTATCCAAGCCATTCAGAGATTGTACTTCATAATAGTCATAAATTTTAGTCAGTATATTTCACCTTTATTTATTAAAAAAATTCCAAATTTACCAAAAATGTTGAAAAATTCGCAATTTTTAAATTTTCCATTTCTCTGCTTTTAAAACAGAAAGTGATACCTCATAAAATATTACTTAACATTTTCCATATGTCTACTCATGTTGGAATCATTTTGTAAATGTCATTTTTTTTTTAGGACGTTAGAAGGCTTAGAATTTTAGAAGCCATTCTTAAAACCCACTTTTTAAAGCACCAGTTCAGGTCTGAAGTCACTTTGTGGGGCTTACATAGTGGATACCCCCATAAATGACCCCATTGTAGAAACTACACCCCTCAAGTTACTCAAAACAGATTTTACAAACTTTGTTAACCCTTTAGGTGTTCCACAAGAATTAAAGGAAAATGGAAATCAAATTATAAAATTTCACTTTTTTGGCAGATTTTCCATTTTTATCCATTTTATTTCTTTAACACATCGAGGGTTAACAGCCAAACAAAACTCAATATTTATTACCCTGATTCTGCGGTTTACAGAAACACCCCACATGTGGTCATAAACTGATGTAAGGGCACACGGCAAGGCGCAGAAGAAAAGGAGCGCCATATGGTTTTTGGAAGGCAAATTTTGCTGAACTGGTTTTTAGATGCCATGTCCCATTTGAAGCCCCCCTGATGCACCCTTACAGTAGAAACTCCCAAAAAGTGACTCCATTTTGGAAACTAGGGGATAAGGTGCCAGTTTTATTGGTACTATTTTGGAGTACATATGATTTTTAATAGTGCTATATTAAGTTATTTGTGAGGCAAGGTAACCAAAAAATGTTTTGCCACGGTTTTTATTTTTTACAACATTCATCTGACAGGTTAGATCATGCGCTATTTTTATATAGCAGGTTGTTACGAACGCAATGATATCAAATATGTCTACTTTGTTTCAGTCTTACATAATAAAGCATTTTTGAAAAATAATTTATGTTTTTGTATCTCCATTTTCTGAACGCCATATTATTATTTTTTCTGCCGATCCTCTTGTGCAGGAGCTCGTTTTTTGCAGGAAGAGTTGACGTTTTTATTGGTACCATTTTTGGGTACATATGATTTTTTGATCATTCATTATAACACTTTATGGGGCAAAGTGACCAAAAAATTGGTCGTTTTAGCACAGCTTTTATTTATTTTTACAGCGTTCACCTGAGGGGTTAGGTCATGTGACATTTTTATAGAGCAGATTGTTACGGACATGGCGATACCTAATACGTATACTTTTTCTTATTTATTTAAGTTTTACACAATAATATATTGCCCATACGGCACAGGTAGGTGAGTGTTAGGTCCCGAGCTACTTGAGAAACCTTGGCGCGGTGCTCTGGCTCAGACATGTCCTACACCGTAAGACATGTTGGCTAATCTCTCAATTTTAAAATCAGTTTGAGGGTTTAGTAAGACCGCAGAGTGCACCTGTCTTTGCTATTGTTATACAATAGCATTTTTGAAACCCAAAAAAAAATGTTTTAGTGTCTCCATAGTCTGAGACCGATTGTATTAGTTAGAGTCTCATTTTTTGAGGGATGAGGTGGCGGTTTTATTGGTACCATTTTGTGGGACATACAGTACAGACCAAAAGTTTGGACACACCTTCTCATTCAAAGAGTTTTCTTTATTTTCATGACTATGACTGAAAATTGTAGATTCACACTGAAGGCATTCAAAACTATGAATTAACACATGTGGAATTATATACATAACAAACAAGTGTGAAACAACTGAAAATATGTCATATTCTAGGTTCTTCAAAGTAGCCACCTTTTGCTTTGATTACTGCTTTGCGCACTCTTGGCATTCTCTTGATGAGCTTCAAGAGGTAGTCCCCTGAAATGGTTTTCACTTCACAGGTGTGCCCTGTCAGGTGTAATAAGTGGGATTTCTTGCCTTATAAATGGGGTTGGGACTATCAGTTGCGTTGAGGAGAAGTCAGGTGGATACACAGCTGATAGTCCTACTGAATAGACTGTTAGAATTGGTATTATGGCAAGAAAAAAGCAGCTAAGTAAAGAAAAACGAGTGGCCATCATTACTTTAAGAAATGAAGGTCAGTCAGTCAGCCGAAAAATTGGGAAAACTTTGAAAGTAAGGGCTATTTGACCATGAAGGAGAGTGATGGGGTGCTGCGCCAGATGACCTGGCCTCCACAGTCACCGGACCTGAACCCAATCGAGATGGTTTGGGGTGAGCCTGGCCGCAGAGTGAAGGCAAAAGGGCCAACAAGTGCTAAGCATTTCTGGGAACTCCTTCAAGACTGTTGGAAGACCATTTCAGGGGACTACCTCTTGAAGCTCATCAAAAGAATGCCAACAGTGTGCAAAGCAGTAATCAAAGCAAAAGGTGGCTACTTTGAAGAACCTAGAATATGACATATTTTCAGTTGTTTCACACTTGTTTGTTATGTATATAATTCCACATGTGTTAATTCATAGTTTTGATGCCTTCATAGTCATGAAAATAAAGAAAACTCTTTGAATGAGGAGGTGTGTCCAAACTTTTGGTCTGTACTGTATGCCTTTTTGATTTCTTGGTGTTGCACTTTGTGATGTAAGGTGACATATATTGCTATTTTTGACAGTTTTTATTTTATTTTTATAGGGTGTTCAGGGGTTTAGGTCATGTGATATTTTTATAGAGCTGGTTGTTACGGATGCGGCGATACCTAATATGTATACTTTTTTTATTTTAACACAATAGCATTTTTGAAACAAAAAAATGTTTTAATGTGTCCATGTTCTGAGAGCTATAGTTTTTTTTATTTTTTGAGAGATTTCCTTATGTAGTCGTGGCCAAAAGTTTTGAGAGTGACACAAATATTAGTTTTCACAAAGTTTGCTGCTAAACTGCTTTTAGATCTTTGTTTCAGTTGTTTCTGTGATGTAGTGAAATATAATTACACGCACTTCATACGTTTCAAAGGCTTTTATCGACAATTACATGACATTTATGCAAAGAGTCAGTATTTGCAGTGTTGGCCCTTTTTCAGGACCTCTGCAATTCGACTGGGCATGCTCTCAATCAACTTCTGGGCCAATTCCTGACTGATAGCAACCCATTCTTTCATAATCACTTCTTGGAGTTTGTCAGAATTAGTGGGTTTTTGTTTGTCCACCCGCCTCTTGAGATTTGACCACAAGTTCTCAATGGGATTAAGATCTGGGGAGTTTCCAGGACATGGACCCAAAATGTCAATGTCTTGGTCCCCGAGCCACTTAGTTATCACTTTTGCCTTATGGTGCGGTGCTCCATCGTGCTGGAAAATGCATTGTTCTTCACCAAACTGTTGTTGGATTGTTGGAAGAAGTTGCTGTTGGAGGGTGTTTTGGTACCATTCTTTATTCATGGCTGTGTTTTTGAGCAAAATTGTGAGTGAGCCCACTCCCTTGGATGAGAAGCAACCCCACACATGAATGGTCTCAGGATGCTTTACTGTTGGCATGACACAGGATTGATGGTAGCGCTCACCTTTTCTTCTCCGGACAAGCCTTTTTCCAGATGCCCCAAACAATCGGAAAGAGGCTTTATCGGAGAATATGACTTTGCCCCAGTCCTCAGCAGTCCAATCACCATACTTTCTGCAGAAGATCAATCTGTCCCTGATGTTTTTTTGGAGAGAAGTGGCTTCTTTGCTGCCCTTCTTGACACCAGGCCATCTTCCAAAAGTCTTCTCCTCACTGTGCGTGCAGATGCGCTCACACCTGCCTGCTGCCATTCCTGAGCAAGCTCTGCACTGGTGGCACTCCGATCCCGCAGCTGAATCCTCTTTAGGAGACTATCCTGGCGCTTGCTGGACTTTCTTGGACGCCCTGAAGCCTTCTTAACAAGAATTGAACCTCTTTCCTTGAAGTTCTTGATGATCCTATAAATTGTTGATTGAGGTGCAATCTTAGTAGCCACAATATCCTTGCCTGTGAAGCCATTTTTATGCAACGCAATGATTGCTGCACACGTTTCTTTGCAGGTCACCATGGTTAACAATGGAAGAACAATGATTTCAAGCATCACCCTCCTTTTAACATGTCAAGTCTGCCATTTTAACCCAATCAGCCTGACAATGATCTCCAGCCTTGTGCTAATCAACATTCTCACCTGAGTTAACAAGACGATTACTGAAATGATCTCAGCAGGTCCTTTAATGACAGCAATGAAATGCAGTGGAAAGGTTTTTTGGGGATTAAGTTAATTTTCATGGCAAATAAGGACTATGCAATTCATCTGATCACTCTTCATAACATTCTGGAGTATATGCAAATTGCTATTATAAAAACTTAAGCAGCAACTTTTCCAATTTCCAATATTTATGTAATTCTCAAAACTTTTGGCCACGACTGTAGAGGCTCATTTTTTGCGGGATGAGGTGATGGTTTTATTAGTACCATTTTGTGGGACATATGCCTTTTTGATCACTTGATGTTACACTTTTTGTGATGTAAGATGACAAAAATAGCTATTTTTTACACAGTTTTAATTTTTTTATGGTGTTTATCGGACTGGGTGTATCATGTGATATATTTATAGAGCAACCGTCACAGATGCAGCAATGCCAAATATGTCCATTTTATAAATTTTCTTTCTATTTTTAACTTTTTTTTTATTCCTTACTTGGGGAATTATTATTTTTTTTTTTTACATGTGAAACCTTTTATTTTATTTTTTATTTTAACACTTTGCGTCCCCCATAAGGTCATACAAGACCTCTGGTGGACATTTACCTTCACTCCCCCCCCCCTCCCCCACTATGGATTTCTCCTGTAAGTGGGGCTGACATAGTAGCCCCAGTTACAGGGGAAATACACCCCCCAGTGAGGCTGTACAGTAGAATACAGCACTGTACAGCCTTAGTGCAGGGCTGATCGAGGTCTGTGGAAGACCCAACAGCTCCTGCACTCTCCCTGACCGCCGGGCCGGGACAGGAAGCACATAACGCTTCCTGCTCTGTATACACACAGCGCTCGGGGAGCGCTGTGTATACAACGATCTAGAATGCAGGGACACCTGGGAACTGTCCCTGCCTTCTTTCAGGGTTGCCCTGCTCACAATGACAGCGGGCAACCCTCTCTGCAGCTGCACGATTAGCGTGCAGCTGTGATTTCTGAATGGACGTTCATAAATGTCCATTCAGAGATAGAGATCCACCTCCCGGACGTTTATAGTCAACGTGCGGACGGGAGGTGGTTAAAATGGTGATTCTGCCCCACTTTCCTTATATTCTCAGGAATTCCCCAATATGGATTGAAGATAAATTTAAATTAATTGAAGGAATTATTAATGACCTTCTCTGGGGAAGAAAGCGTGTTAGACTAAAAGTGGAACATCTCTATAAGCCGATACAAAAAGGAGGATTGAACCTTCCCTATTTTAAAGGGTTATTTTTAGTGTTGGTTGAGCATGCTCGGCCGAACACAAATTTTACTCGAGCATTGCGATTACTCGGCACATCACAGTGTTCGGCCGAATGCCGCGTGTGCTCGATAGCGATGCTCTAAGCTCCTCCTCGCACGTTTGTTGGCTGCTACGCAGCCAATAAACATGCAGGTAAGTGCTGCCATTCACTGTAAAGCCATGTTGCTACTGGCATTACAGTGATTGGCTGGCCGGAACGCGTCATCGGGTGCTATACAGCACCCGATGACATGTGTTCGGCTCAGTCTTAGTCAGTGAGAGCTGGAGAGCAGAAGGGAGAGATAGTGTAGGGAGTGAAATATAAATATTTTAGCTTTTATACTCGTTATAGACCCAAAAGTCCTTTTAACAACTTCCCATCTGGGCCCTTTGCCCCCTTCCTGACCAGGCCAAATTTTGCAAAACTGACATATCTCACTTTATGTGGTAATAACTTTGGAACGCCTTTATTTATCCAAGTCATTCAGAGATTGTTTTCTCGTGACACATTGTACTTCATGATAGCCATAAATTTGAGTCAAAATATTTCACCTTTATTTATGAAAAAATCCCAAATTTACCCAAAAATTTGAAAAATTCACAATTTTCTAAATTTCAATTTCTCTGCTTTTAAAACAGAAAGTGATACCTCATAAAATATTTATTATTTAACATTCCCCATATGTCTACTTTATGTTGGCATCATTTTGGAAATGTCATTTTATTTTTTTAGGACGTTAGAAGGCTTAGAAGTTTAGAAGCAATTCTTCAAATTTTTAAGAAAATTGCCAAAACCCACTTTATAAGGACCAGTTCAAGTCTGAAGTCACTTTGTGGGGCCTACATAGTGGATACCCCCCATAGTAGAAACTACACCCCTCAAGGTATTCAAAACCGATTTTACAAACTTTGTTAACCCTTTAGGCGTTCCACAAGAATTAAAGGAAAATGGAGATCAAATTTTAAAATTTCACTTTTTTGGCAGATTTTCCATTTTAATCAATTTTTTTCTTTAACACATCGATGGTTAACAGCCAAACAAAACTCAATATTTATTACCCAGATTCTGCGGTTTACAGAAACACCCCACATGTGGTCGTAAACTGCTGTATGGGCGCACGGCAGGGCGCAGAAGGAAAGGAACTCCACATGGTTTTTAGATGCCATGTCCCATTTGAAGCCCCCTGATGCACCCTTACAGTAGAAACTCCCAAGAAGTGACCCCATTTTGGAAACTAGGGGATAAGGTGCCAGTTTTATTAGTACTATTTTTGGGTACATATGATTTTTTGATCATTCATTATAACACTTTATGGGGCAAGGTGACCAAAAAATTGGTTGTTTTAGCACAGTTTCTATTTATTTATTTTTACAGCGTTCACCTGAGGGGTTCAGTCAAGTGACATTTTTATAGAGCAGATTGTTACAGACGCGGTGATACCTAATATGTATACTTTTTCTCATTTATTAAAGTTTTACACAATAATAGCATTTTTGAAACAAAAAAATTATGTTTTAATGTGTCCATGTTCTGAGAGCTATAGTTTTTTTATTTTTTGAGAGATTTTCTTATGTAGGGGCTCATTTTTTGCGGGATGAGGTGACGGTTTTATTGGTACCATTTTGTGGGACATACGCATTTTTGATCACTTGGTGTTGCACCTTTTGTGATGCAAGGTGACAAAAATTGCTTGTTTTGACACAGTTTTTTTTTTTTTTTTTTACGGTGTTCACCCGAGGGGTTAGGCCATGTGATATTTTTATAGAGCTGGTTTTTACGGACGCGGCAATACCTAATATGTATACTTTTTTTTATTTGTTTCACTCTAACACAATAATAGCATTTTTGAAACCAAAAAAATGATGTTTTAGTGTCTCCATGTTCTAAGAGCTATAGTTTTTTTATTTTTTGAGAGATTTTCTTATGTAGGGGCTCATTTTTTGCGGGATGAGGTGACGGTTTTATTGGTACCATTTTGTGGGACATACGCGTTTTTGATCACTTGGTGTTGCACCTTTTGTGATGCAAGGTGACAAAAATTGCTTGTTTTGACATTTTTTTTAATTTATTTTTTACGGTGTTCACCCGAGGGGTTAGGTCATGTGATATTTTTATAGAGCTGGTTTTTACGGACGCGGCAATACTAAATATGTCTATTTTATTTTATTTTTTCTATTTTTAATTTTTTTTTTTATTCCTTACTTGGGATTTTTTTTTTTTTACATGTGAAACTTTTTTTTATTTTATTTTTTCAACCCTTTATTTTATTTTACACTTTTCGTCCCCCATAAGGTCATACAAGACCTCTGGGGGACATTTACTTCACTTTTTATTTTTTTTTACACTGTTGATTTCTCCTGTAACTGGGGCTGTAGCCCCAGTTACAGGACAAATGCACCCCTATAGAGGCTGTACAGCAGCAATCCAGCGCTGTACAGCCTCACAGCAGGGCTGATCGAGGTCTCTGAGAGACCTCACACAGCTCCTGCACTCTCCGGTCACGGCGGTCACATGACCGCCGGGCCGGAACAGGAAGCGCACAGCTGAGCGGTGAGCGCTGTGTCTGCAGCGATCGTGAAGGCAGGGACACCTGGGCACTGTCCCTGCCTTGTCTTAGGGTTGCCCTGCTGTCACTGACAGCGGGCAACCCGATCAGCAGCTGCACGATTAGCGTGCAGCTGCTATTTCTGACAGGACGTTTTAAAACGTGCTGTCAGAAATAGACGTCCACCCATAGGACGTTTATATCCTATGGGCGGACGTGAGGCGGTTAAGGATTATTGTTGTGTGGGGCAGCAATATATATTTTTAGTGCAACCTGCACTAAATTGCTAAAACTTGTTAGAGACCCAAAAGTCCTTTTGAAGGACTATAGTTGTATCTGGCAGCAATATATTTTTAGTGCAACCTGAACTAAATAGCTTGCAATCGTTTGGCCACTGCAGACAGCGACATTATCTGCGCTACATCTAACGTGTGCGCATCCTACAAATATGTGACATCCAGTGTACTTTTTCCGTAGACGGTGTCCGCTGCGGACAGTTACATTACCTGCACTACATCTCCTGTATAACGTTTGCTCATCCTAAATATCAGCGACATTCAGTCAAATTTTTTTGCTTCTGGTGGCAGCGACATTATCTGCGCTACATCTCCTTTGTAACGTGTGCGTAGCCTAAAAATATCTGTGGCATCCAGTGTACTTTTTCCGTAGATGGTGTCCGCTGCGGACAGTTACATTACCTGCGCTACATCTCCTGTATAACGGAATAGAAGTGGGGCACTCTCTAAATGTATAGGGATCTTTTATTACACATATCACAATAAAATAGTAAAAAAAAAAAATCACAATAGGATATCAGCGATAAAATGGAAAAACAGCAGATAAAATGTTAATACTGACAATGGTATAGATAATAAACTAAAAGGATGATAAAAATATATTAAATTAGACAATAAATCGATATAAATAAGATCCCAATATGTATATGAATTTTTGAGAATAAGATGTTGTACTCGGATATTCAATAATAGTAGTGTTCACTGATCATACTCTGATATATAGTTCCATACACAGTAATCCACTCCTGCAACCAGTCCTTTTAGCAAATATTAATTTATGATGGTCAGAGTCCCAAGCGTATGCAGCTTTAAAGGTTTGTTTGGACAGTAATTCAGCTGCTCATACGCACAGCGGCGTCCCGCTGTATTGATAGGAAGCGATCGCTTTAGATGGGATATGCAAGGTCTTACCCGAGGATCTTTTGTGCTGGATGATGACCCCTCGACTCGGCGTGTTACTCCTAACTCCGGTCTCGAGGGTTGGTATTCAGAATCGAATTTGGCGCCAGTGAAGTTGTTTGCTACACGTGGTTGGGTTACCTTGCGTGTAGTAGCGTTTGTGTACTTCGGCAATTCGCTGATTTATATAACAATCTCCAGACTTCCTCGGTCTTGCAGTCCCTCTCCTCTTAATGGGGGGATTATACCAGACGCGTTTCGGGGATTTAGAAGAATGACACCAACATGTCTCCCGTAACATCACCTGTGCCCTGACTAACACAGTTATTGGGAAGGTCCACTTAACAACTGACACATGAACAAGTGCTTTTGGCCAGGGACACTACATTTCCCTGACTGCACACTGGGTAAAAGTTGTGGAGGCTCGGAGCGGGTCGAACCCTGGGATGGCACAGGTGCTACCGACACCAAGGTTGCAGGCCCTACTTCCATCAGGGTTTCCGCCGCCACCTACGTTAGGGGCTGCAACCCCCCCTTCTCCTCCTCCACTTCCACCTCTGAATTATCATCTTGCAGTACCAGTCAGCCATCAGTCAGTAGCTGGAAGCAGTGTAGCACTGCAGTGGGGAAGTGGCAACAGGCAGTGCTTAATCTGATCTGCTTAGGTGACAAACAGCACACCGCCACAGAGCTGTGGCAGGGGTTAAGGGACCAGACTGAGCTGTGGCTTATACCAAAAGAAGCAAACCAATAGCCCCAAAAGAAATGAAGAGAGCACTCATAAAATATATGTAGCTTTATTAATACATGAAATATACACATAATGCACAAGGCCATGGGAGGACGGGACGCCGCGTGTATCGGGGCAACAATCCTCACCCTCACATGCACTATACTGATAGGGGAACAAACCAGAAAATCCAAGGATACTGAACCACGCACTGATGGGTCTAAAGTTACCCAAAATAGCATTATTGGTGTTAGTGCGCATGCGCATGGTGAATGAGGATCTGACATCATAGGAGCGCCGCCAGTCAACCACGCACCGCACACCCCATGCGCCGCACGACCCAGCCACGGGGCGAGGCCACGCACAAGCAATGCGCGGCACAACACCCCCCACTCCAATCACACAGCCACTGAGCGCGTGTCACCCGGCTGCCATGGAGACCAGCAGAGAGGAGAGCTCCCACGATATCGCACCAATGGAATGCGCTAATACCTGCTGGAGATAATGAGAGCAAAACAAGTAAGGGGCAACTGTCACCCTGTTATCTCAGCATCCCACAGGTGTTAGACATAGTACTGTATAGCATACAGTTGGTACAGATAATTCATGGGGTTTAATGTAAACAATGTGACTTTATATATATCATCCATTGCATCCATATACCTACTCACATCATATCCAATATACATGCACATCAAAACAATCTACAAAATATCCCATAAAAAAAAAAAAATCTAAAAATATACAGGATATCTGATAGTGCTACTCACCGGATACCACACTGAATGTGAGTAAGTATCAAAATAGATGCGATAGTTGCTACTCTGTGAAGCATAATACATCTAATAAAGTGCTAAGTGTGTATAGAAAACCAAAATCATATAATAGTGAGTTTTTTTCAAATAATAAAGTGCAAAGTGCAAACAGTGCTATAATAAATCAATACACAATGTGCATCCAGTACCATATGTGTAAATATGTATAAAAAACCACCAGTAGTACAAAAATTTATGAAAAATAATTTTGAATTTACACATAATTCATATAATAAAGTGCAGAGTGCAAACAGTGCAATAGTAAGTACAAAACGCAATGTCCGTGTAGAATCAAAGTATCCATATGTGATACTATCCACTATATAACGTGCCCATATAAAGTGCTGAGATGCATGGCCATTTGTAAATGCATTCACAGGGAATGCACACAAAAAATCACCGGACAATTTCACAAACCAATGTAAATTATAGCAAAATCCAACATATTATGCATATAAAAAATGCTTGGGTGATATACATTACCAAATGAGAAGTAACATATAGATTATCAAGTTTCTGTTGCTCCACTTGTAGCGTTTCTTCATAGGGTCCATATCTCCTATCTCTCCAATTGGACCTCAGGCCGTGCTTAAACTGATCTGCTTAGGTGACAAACAGCACACCGCTGCAGAGCTGTGGCAGGGGATAAGAGACCAGACTGAGATGTGGCTCTTGCCACTCAACCTACAACCAGGCATGGTTGTGTCTGATAATAGCGGTAACTTGGTGGCGGCTTTGGAGCTCGGCAAGCTCATACACATACCATGCCTAGCCCACATGTTCTGTCTTAAAGGTAGAGCACCACACACCGTAGTGTAATGTGCAAATATTCACATTCAGGAATTTAGACAACAACAGAAAAAAAGGGGAAAAAAAAAAAAACACAAGTGCATGATCAAATAGGTCAATGAAATAAACATATATAATGTGGGGATTTGCTCTGGTAGGCAGGGTAAGCGGACACAGCACAGAGGCAAAAACTAGGTTGTAAAGCAAAGTTCAGTGTTTTATTCACACAATAGGAAAAACAAGCCAAAAGTAACGGTGTTCAGTTTTGTTGCCTGTTCACACCACACAAAGTCCACAGTGCAAAAAACCTTCACCTGGTCAGTAGTTTTCCACCCGCAGTCCACAACAGGCTTTAGAGGCCTGTTTCCCCAGCATGCGGCTCTCAAGACACATCCTTCACAGCTTCTCTGTCATGGAGGATAATCCACACCAGCTGACCGTGCTGGCTGGGTTTTTATATCCCAGCCAAAACCCGGCCTGGAACCGTGGGGAACAGCCACCCACCCTGCTCTTTGGCTGCTTCCAATAAGAACAGGCCCGGATTGGCTTTACAGCCATAATAACAGCTGAAGTTTTAGACTGCAGCTGCAAAACTGACACTTCAGGAAAAACCCCAGTTCTTACCTCACCGAGGCCAGGAACCTCGGTGACATGTATTTTCCGTCAATGACGGCCCCTTGTTCCTTCTTGCAATACATACAGTACAGACCAAAAGTTTAGACACACCTTCTCATTCAAAGAGCTTTCTTTATTTTCATGACTATGAAGGCATCAAAACTATGAATTAACACATGTGGAATTATATACATAACAAACAAGTGTGAAACAACTGAAAATATGTCATATTCTAGGTTCTTCAAAGTAGCCACCTTTTGCTTTGATTACTGCTTTGCACACTCTTGGCATTCTCTTGATGAGCTTCAAGAGGTAGTCCCCTGAAATGGTCTTCCAACAGTCTTGAAGGAGTTCCCAGAGATTGCTTAGCACTTGTTGGCCCTTTTGCCTTCACTCTGCGGTCCAGCTTACCCCAAACCATCTCGATTGGGTTCAGGTCCGGTGACTGTGGAGGCCAGGTCATCTGGCGCAGCACCCCATCACTCTCCTTCATGGTCAAATAGCCCTTACTTTCAAAGTTTTCCCAATTTTTCGGCTGACTGACTGACCTTCATTTCTTAAAGTAATGATGGCCACTCGTTTTTCTTTACTTAGCTGCTTTTTTCTTGCCATAATACTCTAACAGTCTATTCAGTAGGACTATCAGCTGTGTATCTGTCACGGGGTTCCGAAGGTGCACTCGGTCCCCCATTGCCTGCAGAACTGTTGCTTAGCTTTTGGAATGAGGTTCTGTGTTTGACCTCATTCCCAGGGCGGCTTTACTAGCTGGGTGGCTCCTTGCTCCTAAGTCTGCCTTGAGCGCCGAGCTGATCACTCGGTGCTCGACTGGTTGGTCTGTCGGTCATGTGACGCTGGCCACGTCACATGACCCTCACTCCCCACTATAAATACAGGCAGCCTGCTGGCTACAGGTTGCCTGTTAATTTCTAGGTTCCTGGTATTTGTTGGACTGCTGAATACTTACCTGATCCTGTTCCTTGACCATCCTTTTGCCTGATCCTCCTGTACTGCGCATCCGTCCTGGTATTGTGACCTCGGCTCCCACCTGACTACTCTCTTAGGACTCCTCTTGTACTTCTCTGCTCTCCTGGTATTTATGACCCCGGCTTCTCCTGACATATCTCTGCTTGCTCCATTTGTACTTTGCAGCTTTCCTGGTATTGACTCGGTCCGTTCACGTCCTGTTGTTTGTCTGTCTGTCATCCCTGCACTTACTCCAAGTTAGGGATTGCCGTCCAGTTGTCCCCTGTCATTAGGACTCGCGAGGCAAGTAGGCAGGGCCAGGGGTAAGGGTGGAGCGCAGTGGTCACTTCCCTTCCCCCTGTGTGTGTGTGTACGCGACCGTTACAGATTAACAGGCCCAATAACCACTGTATTATGAATCCTCTGGTGACCCTGACTGACTATGTCTCTAATCTGACGCAGATGGTGCAGGAGTTAGGGGAAAAACTCAGCTCTTTTGAGTTAGGACAAGGCTCTTCCACTCCTCAGGCCTCCAGTCCGCATTTTGAGCCCCAGATTAAGCTCCCAGAAACCTTTTCTGGAGACCGGAAGAAGTTTCTCTCTTTTAAGGAGAGTTGTAAACTTTACTTCCGTTTGCGCCCCGTGTCCTCTGGCCCCGAGAGTCAACGCGTGGGCATTATCATTTCCCGATTACAGGGTGATCCCCAGGACTGGGCGTTCTCTTTACCTGCTGGCGCCAGTTGTTTATATTCTGTGGAGGGGTTCTTTCAGGCCCTAGGTACCCTCTATGATGAACCAGACAGGGCTCTAGTAGCCGAGACGGCTCTAAAGGCACTGGTTCAGGGCAATTTACCAGCGGAGGATTATTGCACCCAATTCAGAAGGTGGTGTGTCCCCTCAGGATGGAACGAACCAGCCCTGAAGAGTCAGTTCAGGTCAGGTCTGTCTGATAAATTAAAGGATCTTCTGGTCAGTTATCAACTTCCAGAGACCTTAGAGGAGATGATGACCCTTGTTGTCCGACTTGACCGACGGGTTAGAGAGAGACGACAGGAACAACAGTTCTCTTCCCAGATGGTGGTCCAGCCAGAGGCCTATCCCAGAGACAATGCTGAGGTCTCCACCGAGGAACCCATGCAGGTTGGCATGACCCGAGGGAATCTTCGCCGCAGACGTGGAGAATGCTTTTACTGTGGAGATTCTGACCATTGGATCAACCAGTGTCCTAAGAAGGTCCTCTCTGTCAAGTCTCCTAAGGCAAGGCAACCTAAAGACCAGGTACACCCTGAATTTTCTAAATGTAAGCTTTCGGTACCCATTACGATTTCTCTGGGAGTAGATAAATGGGCGGGTAAGGCCTTTATTGATTCTGGCTCAGCGGCTAGCTTTATTGACTCTGAGTATGCTGTTAGATTGGGTATTCCTATGTTTGCCTTACCAACTCCTATCCATGTCATGGCTATTGATGCTACTCCTCTTATTGGTGGTACGGTGAGCTTATGTACCTCGGAGATTTCTCTAACCGTGGGTGTGTGCCACTCAGAGAGATGTTTGCTTCTAGTCCTGGAGAACCTACCTGCTGAGGTGGTACTAGGGTTGCCTTGGCTCCGACTACATAACCCCACTATAGATTGGTCCAATGGGGAGTTGGTGAGATGGGGGCCTAAGTGTGACTCGTGCCTGTCCGTGGTACAGGCTGGGGTCTCAGTAAAGTCTGATACTTTACCCTCTGTTGTTAGAGAATATTCTGATGTATTCTCATCACCAACCCCAGAGGTTCTACCCCCCCATAGACCTTATGATTGTACCATAGAGCTAGTAGAGGGGGCCAAGTTTCCTAAAGGACGAATTTATAATCTTTCTATGCCCGAACGCAAGGCCATGGAAGATTATATTAAGGAGAGCCTTGTTAAAGGGCATATTAGACCTTCTGTCTCTCCTATGGGGGCGGGGTTTTTCTTCGTTAAGAAAAAAGATGGTGGTCTTAGGCCATGTATCGATTACCGGAGATTAAATAAAATCACTGTCCAGAATAGATACTCCCTCCCATTGATTCCGGATTTATTTAACCAGGTCCTGGGGGCAGCCTGGTTTTCCAAAATTGACCTGAAAGTGGCATACAATCTAATCCGAATCAAGGAGGGAGACGAATGGAAGACGGCGTTCAATACTCCGGTAGGACACTTTGAATATCAGGTGATGCCTTTTGGACTCCGCAATGCCCCAGCTGTGTTCCAAAACTTCATGAATGACATTCTTAGGGAATTCTTAGGTAAATTTGTTATTGTCTATCTTGACGACATTTTGATATTCTCTCCTGACTTCGAATCCCATGTGTCTCATGTTAGACAAGTATTAGAGGTGTTGAGGGAGAATCAGCTATCCGCTAAACAAGAGAAATGTGTCTTTGGTGTGCAGGAGATTCTGTTTCTAGGGCATGTTCTGACTCCTCACTCCTTCAAGATGGATCCTGGTAAGGTACTAGCAATTAAGGAATGGGTAAGACCTTCATCCTTAAAGGCCTTACAACGGTTCTTAGGTTTCGCCAATTACTATCGTAAATTTATTATGAATTTTTCCGTAATTGCTAAACCGTTGACCGACCTTACTAAGAAAGGGGCGGATTTGGAGAATTGGTCTACTGAGGCCATTTCTTCATTTGAAAAATTAAAAAAGGCATTCAGTAGCGCTCCCATTCTGATCCAGCCTGATCAGGAGAAACCTTTTATTGTGGAGGTGGATGCGTCCGAGGACGGCGCAGGAGCAGTCCTTTCACAAGGTCCTGCCAGCCTCACTAATCTGAGACCATGTGCCTTCTTCTCCAGGAAATTCTCTCCCACGGAGAGAAACTACGACATAGGGAATAGGGAGCTGCTGGCCATTAAATGGGCATTTGAGGAGTGGAGGCATTTTCTGGAGGGGGCAAGGCATTGTGTAACTGTTGTCACTGACCATAAAAACCTTATGTTTCTCGAGTCTGCTAAGAGGTTGAATCCCCGTCAAGCCAGATGGGCTCTGTTTTTTACTCGTTTTGATTTTTCCATCACGTTCAGGCCGGGAAGTAAAAATGTGAAGGCGGACGCATTATCTCGGAGCTTCCAGGCTTTTCAACCTACTGAGGTACCACCTGAATCCATCCTACCAGCAAAAATCTTCTTAGCAGCTCTTACCCAGGATATCTCGGCTCGCATTAGGTCGGAACAACATCTGGCACCGGTATCCACCCCAACAGATAAGTTGTTTGTTCCCGTACAATTTTGTCTCCAGCTGTTGGGTGAGTGTCATGATTCTGCCTTTTGTGGACATCCGGGTGTTGAGGGCACTAAGGATCTGGTTTCTAGATCTTATTGGTGGCCCACTCTAACTAGGGATGTCAAGTCCTATGTGTCAGCCTGTGAGATTTGTGCCAGGTCCAAGACACCTAGCACTCGCCCTGCTGGTAACCTACGACCCCTACCTGTAGTGTGGGTAGTGGTGGATAGGTTTAGCAAGATGGTCCATTTCATTCCCCTGTCTAAACTCCCGAATGCCAAAACCCTGGCGTCTATTTTTGTGAAAGAAATTGTTCGATTGCATGGTATCCCGGAAAATATTGTTTCGGACAGGGGTGTGCAGTTTGTGTCCAAATTCTGGAGAGCCTTCTGTCAAAGATGTAAAATTTCGTTGTCTTTTTCTTCCGCCTACCATCCTGAGAGTAATGGGCAGACTGAACGCCTTAATCAGTCTGTGGAACAATTCCTGAGGTTGTATGTTGCTGATGACCAGCAATTATGGGTCAAATTCCTTCCATTGGCTGAATTTGCTCTGAATAACCGTGACAATTCTTCTGCTGGGGTCTCCCCTTTCTTTTGTAACCATGGTTTTCATCCCCGTTTTCATTCTGGGTCGTCCGTCTCCTCCTCTAACGCTGAAGCTGATAAACTCTCCTCCGAACTGTGCACAGTTTGGGCCCGGGTTCAATCGAACCTAGAAAAGGCTCAATGTTCTCAAAAACTCAAGGCCGATAGGAGACGTTCAAGGGGGGTAAACTTTCAGGTTGGGGATAAAGTATGGTTGTCTTCCAAGAATCTATCTCTCAAGGTAACTTCTAAAAAATTTGCTCCTCGTTTTATTGGACCATATAAGATCACGGAAGTGATTAACCCGGTATCTTTTAGGTTGGAGCTGCCTGAGTCATTCCACATTCATAATGTGTTCCATAAATCTCTGCTTAAAAAATATTTTGAACCGGTAGTACCATCAAAAGCCTCGCCTCCGCCAGTTCTTGTTAATGATGCTGTCGAGTATGTGGTGTCTAAAATAGTGGATGTCAGGAAGGTGCGTAATTCCTTGCAGTACCTGATTCACTGGAAGGGGTATGGACCTGAAGAGAGATCTTGGGTACCTGCCAGGGAGGTTCATGCTCCTAGACTTGTTCGTAAATTTCATTTAGAACACCCTGAAAAGCCATCGCCTGAAGTCTTGGGTCCGGTGGCCCCTCGTAAAAGGGGGGGTACTGTCACGGGGTTCCGAAGGTGCACTCGGTCCCCCATTGCCCGCAGAACTGTTGCTTAGCTTTTGGAATGAGGTTCTGTGTTTGACCTCATTCCCAGGGCGGCTTTACTAGCTGGGTGGCTCCTTGCTCCTAAGTCTGCCTTGAGCGCCGAGCTGATCACTCGGTGCTCGACTGGTTGGTCTGTCGGTCATGTGACGCTGGCCACGTCAAATGACCCTCACTCCCCACTATAAATACAGGCAGCCTGCTGGCTACAGGTTGCCTGTTAATTTCTAGGTTCCTGGTATTTGTTGGACTGCTGAATACTTACCTGATCCTGTTCCTTGACCATCCATTTGCCTGATCCTCCTGTACTGCGCATCCGTCCTGGTATTGTGACCTCGGCTCCCACCTGACTACTCTCTTAGGACTCCTCTTGTACTTCTCTGCTCTCCTGGTATTTATGACCCCGGCTTCTCCTGACAATTCTCTGCTTGCTCCATTTGTACTTTGCAGCTTTCCTGGTATTGACTCGGTCCGTTCACGTCCTGTTGTTTGTCTGTCTGTCATCCCTGCACTTACTCCAAGTTAGGGATTGCCGTCCAGTTGTCCCCTGTCATTAGGACTCGCGAGGCAAGTAGGCAGGGCCAGGGGTAAGGGTGGAGCGCAGTGGTCACTTCCCTTCCCCCTGTGTGTGTGTGTACGCGACCGTTACAGTATCCACCTGACTTCTCCTCAACGCCACTGATGGTCCTAACCCCATTTATAAGGCAAGAAATCCCACTTATTAAACCCGACAGGGCACACCTGTGAAGTGAAAACCATTTCAGGGGACTACCTCTTGAAGCTCATCAAGAGAATGCCAAGAGTGTGCAAAGCAGTAATCAAAGCAAAAGGTGGCTACTTTGAAGAACCTAGAATATGACATATTTTCAGTTGTTTCACACTTGTTTGTTATGTATATAATTCCACATGTGTTAATTCATAGTTTTGATGCCTTCAGTGTGACTCAACAATTTTCATAGTCATGAAAATAAAGAAAACTCTTTGAATGAGAAGGTGTGTCCAAACTTTTGGTCTGTACTGTATATACATGTACGGTATAAGCAGGAGTACATGTGGCAGACAGTACTCAAATCAAATACATTGCAGAGTTGACCGAAGGGGGCGAAAACGTATTAACTTGTCATAATAGGTCTGGAGGCAAAATCATGTATAAACATTATTTGTAAAAGAGGTAGAGAATGTGGAATATGGGATGTACAGTTGTGTTCCAAATTATTCAACCGCCAATGCTGTAAATGGTTTTAGGGAATTTAGTGTACATTTGTAATTGTGTTCAGAATGAAATCTTACAAGGACTTTTTAAAGAACCAAATGCAACTAAAATGACATCAATTGTTTTTGTAATACAGTATTAAATGTTTTTTTTTGTGATTTCTTCATTGACACAATTATTCAACCCCTTAAAGACTACCACTCTTAAGAACAGAGGTTCATTCAAATGTTTTCCATCAGGTATTGAAAACACCTGTGGATGTCAAGGAGCAGCAATCAAACATAATAAGCACCAATTAGGCAGATTTAAAAGGACTGTGATACTCAGCTCCTTCTAGACATTTACTGGTGTGTTTAGAAACATGGTAAAGTCAATAGAATGGTCCAGGAAGACAAGAGAAGAGGTGATTTCTCTTCACAGGAAGGGCAATGGCTATAAGAAGATTGCAAAGATGTTAAACATACCAAGAGACACCATAGGAAGCATCATTCGCAAATTCAAGGCAAAGGGCACTGTTGAAACGCTACCTGGTCGTGGCAGAAAGAAGATGCTGACTTCGACTGCTGTGCGCTACATGAAGCGCAAAGTGGAGAAAAGTCCCCGTGTGACTGCTGAGGAACTGAAAAAAGATTTGTCAGATGTGGGTACTGAAGTTTCAGCTCAGACAATAAGGCGCACACTGCGTAATGAAGGCCTCCAAGCCAGAACTCCCAGGCGCACCCCCTTGCTGTCTCCAAAGAATAAGAAGAGTCGACTGCAGTATGCCAAAAGTCATGTGGACAAACCACAAAAGTTTTGGGATAGTGTTCTGTAGACTGATGAAACAAAATTAGAACTGTTTGGGCCCATGGATCAACGCTATGTTTGGAGGAGGAAGAACAAGGCCTATGAAGAAAAGAACACCTTGCCTACTGTGAAGCATGGTGGGGGGGGGGTCAATCATGCTTTGGGGCTGTTTTGCTTCTACAGGTACAGGGAAGCTTCAGCGTGTGCAAGGTACCATAAATTCTCTTCAGTACCAGGAGATATTGGATGAAAATGTGATGCAGTCCGTCACAAACCTGAGGCTTGGGAGACGTTGGACCTTTCAACAGGACAATGATCCCAAGCATACCTCCAAGTCCACTAGAGCATGGTTGCAGATTAAAGGCTGGAACATTTTGAAGTGGCCATCGCAGTCACCAGACTTAAATCCGATTGAGAACCTCTGGTGGGACTTAAAGAAAGCAGTTGCAGCGCGCAAGCCTAAGAATCTGACTGAACTGGAGGCTTTTGCCCATGAAGAATGGGCGAAGATACCCGTAGATCGCTGCAAGACACTTGTGTCAAGCTATGCTTCACGTTTAAAAGCTGTTATAACTGGAAAAGGATGTTGTACTAAGTACTAAGATTGAATGTCACTTGGGGGTTGAATAAAACTGATAATGATGTGAGCACAGAAAAGACATTTGTGGTTATTTCATTATAAATGTTATGTTATATTTGTCTGACTTACAAGTGCCTCTTTGATTTAATTGTAAACTAGATGACTGAAATGATCAAAATCAATGTCAAACTGGCCAAAACACTCAATTTCATTGGGGGTTGAATAATTTTGAAAACAACTATATACCGGGGTATTTCCAGTAAAGGCATGAGGTCCACTGGGAAAACATAATGTGGATGAAGTGGGTGATAAAAAAGGCTATTTATACTCAATATATTTACCACAAATGACCATCATGTAATGTACAAACAGCCATTAACATGAGATCCCCGAACCCCCTAGCATTTACGGCCGTTAGACATATTATAAACGGCCACCAACTTGCGACCCCTGGATTCCTTTTTTATCACCCACTTCATCCACATTAGGTTTTCCCAGTGGACCTCATGCCTTTACTGGGAATACCCCGGTATACATCCCATATTCCACATTCTATACCTCTTTTACAAATAATGTTTATACATGATTTTGCCTCCAGACCTATTATGACAAGCTAATATGTTTTCTCCCCCTTCGGTCAACTCTGCAATGTATTTGATTTGAGTACTGTCTGCCACATGTACTCCTGCTTATACCGTACATGTATATATGTTTATTTCATTGACCTATTTGATCATGCACTTGTGTTTTTTCCCCCCTTTGTTTCTGCTTTAGTCTAAGTTCCTGAATATGAATATTTCCAGTGTGTCATAGCATATACGTCCGGTCACATAATCTAATACCCAGAATTAATTGCGCTTCAGAGATTTTACTGGATCATGAATTCTATGTGATGCGATATGAATAAAATGCCTTAAATTGCAAATGAAGAGCTGTGTGCCGCAATTTTCTATTTTACTAGCCCACATGTTCAACCTAGTGGTTCAGTGGTTTCTCAAAACCTACCCCAATTTGCCTGAGCTACTGGTGAAGGTGCTCCGTGTGTGTGCCCATTTCCGTAAGTCATCGTCAGCTTCCGCCGGTCTGGCAACGCTGCAGCAGCGCTTGCAATTGCCACCTCACCGACTGTTGTGCGACTTGAGCACACACTGGAACTCAACGTTCCACATGTTGGCCAGGCTTTGTGAGCAGCAGAGGACAGTAGTGGAATACCAGCTGAAACATGGTCGTCGCCTTTCCAGTCAGCTTCCGCTCTTCACAAGCGACGAGTGGACATTGATGTCTGACCTCTGTGAGGTTTTACGCAACTTTGAGGAATCAACATAGATGGTGAGCGACGATAGTGTTATTATCAGCGTAACCATCCCACTTCTGTGTCTGCTCAAACGCTCGCTGCTCACAATTAAGGCGGACGCTTTGCATGTGGAAAAGGGTAGAAATGGGGGAAGAAAGTACACAGGGTGATAGCCAGACCACCCTCAGTTTGTCTTCTCAGCGCGAATTGGATGATGAGGAGCAGGAGACGGTTTCCTGCGCTTCAGAAGGTAGTACCTTTTGAAGTTTTATTCCATCTGTTCAGCGTGGATGGGTAGAAGAGGAGGAAGAGGATGAGGAGATTGAGAGTAATCCTCCTGATGAGGACAGCAAAGTCTTGTCTGTTCGGACTCTGGCACACATGGCTGCCTTTCCCGTGACCCTGGAAGATGGTGAAGGAGTATGTACAGTTTCCTCAGTGATTCCTGTGTGCCTTACAACTATTGGGTTTCCAAACTGGACACATGGCACAAACTTTACGCCTTGGAGGTGCTGGCCTGCCCCGCTGCCGGCGTTTTGTCAGAGCGTGTATTTAGTGCTGCTGGGGGCATAATAACTGATAAGCGCATCCGTCTGTCAACTGAAAATGCTGACCGGTTGACTCTTAAAAAATTATCAAGGCCTGGATTGCCCCTGACTTCTCTACTCCACCAGAGGAAAGCGGCTGAACATAAAGGCACTCTAAATGTGGCTTCTATTGTGTATTGAATACACTGTATTCCCATGCACCCCTTCCACCACTGAAAAGGGTATATGGTTCAATCTCCCTTTTCTCGTTCTCCTCCTCCATCATATCAACATGCTTAATAGGCTGCCCTCACCACTAATGTTTTAGAGGGTTAGCTCAGCAGTGTGCCCTCATCCATAATGTTTTAGAGGGTCACCAGCAGGCCCTCAACCATAATGTTTTAGAGGGTCAGCTCAGCAGCAGACCCTCACCCCTACATTTTTAGATGGTCATCTCGGCAGCAGGCCCTGGCCGACAAATTTTCAGAGTGCCTCTTCCTTGTCATTTTTGGCAGCACTTGCACTTTATATACAAGTAAATATACAGGAAAGAATGTTTCCTAATAATTTTTCCTCTAAAATCGATTTTATCTTCGGTTTATCTTCGGTGCGTATTTTTGTCAGTCTGTAAAAGTGGTGTACTACTTGGACAACATCGTTCCCAGCAGTGACCTGGGAGTCCAAGATGTATCCAGACATCCTCCCCATGCTGTTCCCCAACCATTTCAGGGGTGTTTCCATCAATTTCTGACCTTTTCATGTGAACCAGACACCCTCTCCTCTTCAGAGCAGGGGGTGCCTGGTTTAATGCTCGGGTTCTCCCATTGACTTCCATTGTGCTCGGGTGCTTGGCATCCCGAGGTGTTCTCCTCGAGCACCCGAGCACTTTGGTGCTCGACCAACACTAGTTATTTCATATCGGCTCAGTTATGGCTTTTTTGCCAATGGAAGAAAAGCCCATTATGTAGGACTTTGCTTACTAGATCTGGATATGATAACTCGTTTACTTTATTGGAATCCTGGCAAATATCTAATGATCGGCAGGACTACGGTGAGACTAGGAAATTACTTAGTAAGTCCTGGTCCACTATTAGACGATGGTTAGGAATAAAGGGATCTTTATGTTGTACTCCCATTTGGTATAATTATAATTTACAGATTTTAGATGCATTAGCAGGGGATCAATACTGGCAAAATTTTTTTATTATTTATGTTGCACAAGTGGTGAGGAAAGGAGACATACTTACCTTATCGGAGTTGGCACAAAGGGAGAATATACCAAATGTATCAGGGTTTAGGTACTTTCAGCTTCGCTCTGCACTATCTAGTCTAAAAGAAAGATCTTTGGTAGATATAGACACTTCTACACCCTTAGGGCTCATGCACACGAACGTATTTTCTTTCCGCTTCTGTTCCATTTTTTTTGCGGACCATATGTGGAACCATTCACTTCAATGGGTCTGCAAAAACAACGGAAGGTACTCCGTGTGCATTCCGTTTCCGTATTTCAGTATTTCCGTTCCGCAAAAAAGAAGTGCATGTCCTATTATTGTTCGCAAATCACGGTCCGAGGCCCCATTCAAGTCAAAGGGTTCGCAAAAAATAAGGAACGCACACGGAACACATCCGTATGTCATCCGTATTTCATCCGTATTTTGCGGATCCATACTGTAGAAATGCTATCCCTAGACCATATTGCTCATGTGTTTGGTGATTAATAAATTGTTTCCGTTTCCGATCCGCAAAAAACGTATTGCATATGGAAAACGTATGGATATATTTTGTGGAATAACGGAGCGGAAGAGGACTTAAATCAGTGGAAAAAAACCCTCAGATACGGAACAACAGATCCGTGAAAAACGGACCGCAAAACAACAATGGTTGTGTACATGAGCCCTGAAAGGAATTAATGGTGGATTTAGGTCGAAATATTAGGATTGCTCAACTTTATAGTTTATTAATTAAAGCACTATTTAAAAATATTAGTTCTCCTGGTCAAAAAGCCTGGGGAACCAATTGTCCAATGATACAAGTAGACGACTGGGAAAATATTTTGTCAAACTTGAGATTAGTGTCGCACAACTTTAATCACCTTTTGGTTCAATTTAATATTTTACATATAATATACGTCACGCCATTATGGCTTAATAGATGTGGTTTGAGAAATACATCTAATTGTCCACTGTGTGATGCACCTGAGGCAGATTTTTTTTTTCACATTTTTTGGTTTTGCACAGAATTAAAAGAGTATTGGGGAACAATTCACGATTATTATTGATAAATTAAAAGTATTGATCCCTTTTGAGGTGGAATGTTGGATATTGGGGGATCTCTCTAAAGTAAACTGCTATAAAGATAAAAAGATTCTTTTGATAAAGGTAATCTTCCTGGCAAGACTTTTGATCACTCGGGTCTAGTTTTCACGGAGTACACCAAGTTTGACTGCATGAATAAACTTGGTGAATAAGCTCAAGATATATGAGAAGGTTCTTTATAAACAGCGAAATATAGAGCATAAATGGATTAGGATATGGGGCAATTAGTGATGTTAAAATGTGGGGGATTGAGTCAGCACAACCTGTATATAGGTGCACATCACTATGGCGAAATACATATACAAACGGAAAATACAAATGTGATAGCACTCTACATCCAGCATTCTGCCCTGCCTCCATGCTGGATGAGGCATTGGTGTACATTTTGGCCAAAGCGTAATAAGCCACTCACCACGTCAAGGTCGCCTCTGTTGAGTGGTCCCTAACACTAGTTCCTACCTGTTTATGGGCCATGACAGCCACACAAAGTCCAGGGAATGCAGGTCAGCGTGCACACCAAGCACACTCTGCTTTTAACCCCGTCCGGTGCCATTACAGCTTTCATCGGATCCAGGGATGCAAGTACCAACATGCACGCTGAGCCCACCATATACTTCTCCTGGAGCCAAATGGCTACTGGTAGGTTCTATATAAGCAGACTCAGTTTTATACTGACTTTAAAACCAGCCTCCAGGACAGATTGACTGGTCAGGTGTGCATGACTCCAAGGAGATCGCCACGCCTCCAATATATACTACAAAGAAAAAATGTGGGGGATTGAGTCAGCACAACCTGTATATAGGTGTACATCACTATGGCGAAATACATATACCTTGACGTGGTGAGTGGCTTATTACGCTTTGGCCAAAATATACACCAATGCCTCATCCAGCATGGAGGCAGGGCAGAATGCTGGATGTAGAGTGCTATCACATTTGTATTTTCCAATTAGTGATGTTAGTCTTCCTCCCCTTGATTCCTCCTTAGAGAGATGCATTGCAAAGGGGAGGGTTGGTAGGGAGGGTATCATGGGTATTGGTAAAAGGGAAGAAAACTAATATTGGTTTGGAAGATTTATGGAAAATTAATTGTCCTTTTTTTATTCTCAATAAAATGTATATATAAAAAAATTGTAAGTTGATGTCAATGTCATTTATTTCTGCTTAACGTCATTCAACGATTCCCAATCTGTATACCCTCTCGCATCTGCTCCAATGTCTGCCTGCCGTCTCCTCCATTCATTTGCCATATAATTTGGTTCTCATCTATCGTTCAGTTTATGTTTGCGTATTTGTTGCCTGTGTTAATACTTGCTTTCCCAGTTTGTCTTTCATGGCCTCCTGGACCCTGACTGCTTAGCATTATGTGTCCATCAATGTGCAGTCAGAGCTTCTCTGGACACTTCTGTTCTGCTCACTTGGTTACAAGTGATAGTGGTGTGATGATTTGCCAAGACGTCACAACCTGCAAAAATACAGTCATAAAAGTTAGCATTTTATTACATTTTATTGCACTTATAGATACGTAATCCAATTGTGGATATATCTGATGGAATCAAAGCCGACAGAAAAGTAGCATTTATTGTTAAGCAAGGGAGGTTGGTGCAAACGTTCTACTGCCTAAGGTGATGATTGCAATGGACAGCATCTTATTTTCTAATAAAAGCTTGTTTTGCTGCTTAATAGGCAGTGGAAAAAAAGCTGTTATAGTCACTTCCAAAAGTCATGGATCCTTTGAAAGGCAAAGAATGGATATGGATATACAGCCAGGAGCATTATAAGCTGCACCATGATGGGGTTGATCCACAAAAATGTAACTGCTAGTAGAAATGAACTGGAAGAGTCCCGGACACTCAAGGTGCGGTTAACTGCAACATGGCCGGTGGGTATTGAGACAGGGAGGAGGATGGGAGTGGTAGTGGTGACAAAAGTGGTATTAGCCTCAATGTTTACAGTGGCTATGTCGCTCTTCCTCGCTACTGTAAAAAGGGGGCCATAGGATGATAGGTATAGTTCTCCCCTGGAGCACATGCAATTTGTGGCCTCCTGCCCTTGGTGTCACAGTGCAGGTTAAGGACAGGAGACCAGATGAGAAATAGAAGTGGTGCAGGTTAACATTAACCAGAAGTCTTTACTGATCAAATTTTAAACAATCATCAACATAAAATGGATGCATGATTCCTAAATAGATCTGGGCTGATTAAAGGAGGTTATCTCCAGGTCTCATTTAAGAAGCACTTTCTCATACAACACTTTTCTATAGTCCAATCCAGCCTAGGCGTTCAATTCCTCACAAGAATATATGTCTATTATTCCCACTGCGGGGTGTAGACCCTAAAACAGAAACACAATCTGACACACTGGTATGTCTGTGAGAAGGAATCCTTTTTGCCCAGCCAAGGACTGTGAAGTCCAGAAGCCATAAACACTAGTTTAATTCACAGACTACTTCCACACAACCTCCTTTTTTCTTCTCAACCTTCTCAGAAGTTCTCTGGAGTCAACTCTGGTTACCAATTACTGACTGTGCATGACACAGCACTGAAATTTCTATAAGCTGCTCATACTTGAACCATCTCTCTCTAACTAACTCACTAAACAGGAAAGAGCCAAGATCAGGGGTTAGGGCCTACTCTTTCCTGTAAACTTTTTCCATGTGATAGAAATTAAAGAAGAACAGTTAAAAATGAAACAAAGCCACTAAACATCAGAAACCTATCACAGTACATATCTGACACTGTATTTGATCACTTAGCAGTGGCCCACTGGGTCAATGGATAATTACATCACCATACCTATGCAGTGACACGAATTACTAGAGCATTTTACTTCGTAAAGAGATTTTCTGGGATCAGGATATTGGTCTATTCTTAGGATTAGTGGGAGTCTGACTGTCATGCGAGTGGTGCTCTGGATGTAGACAAGCATGTCCCATTTCACAAAACAGAAAGCAAAGAGCTTAAAAATAGTAAAGAATGAAAACACATTGAGGCAGATTTATAAATGAAAATGCTAATTAAGGCCTCATGCACACGACCGTTGTGTACATCCGTGTCCGTTGTTCCGTGATTTTCTGCGGACCCATGGACTCTCAATGGGTCCGTTGAAAACTCGGAAAATGCACCGTTGTTTATCCGCGTCCATGATCCGTGTTTCCTGTCCGTCCAAAAAATATGACCTGTTCTATTTTTTTGACGGACAACGGTTCGCGGACCCATTCAAGTCAATGGGTCCGTGAAAAAACACGGATGCACACAAGATTGTCATCCGTGTCCGTGATCCGTGTCCGTAGTCTACTTTTGCACAGACGGATCCGCAGATCTGTCTGCATAGAGCTTTTTCAGAGCTGAGTTTTCACATTGTGAAAACTCAGATCCGACAGTATATTCTAAGACAGAGGCGTTCCCATGGTGAAGGGGACGCTTCAAGTTAGAATATACTAAGAACTGTGTACATAACTGCCCCCTGCTGCCTGGCAGCACCCGATCTCTTACAGGGGCTACGATATGCACAATTAACCCCTCAGGTGCCGCACCTGAGGGGTTAATTGTGCATATCATAGCCCCTGTAAGAGATCGGGTTCTGCCAGGCAGCAGGGGGCAAACCCCCCTCATTCCCTCCCCTGTATTAAATTAATTGGTGGCCAGTGCGGCCCCCCCTCCCTCCCCTGTTTTTAATTCATTGGTGGCCAGTGCGGCCCCCCCCCCTCCCTCCCTCCCTCCCCTGTATTTAATTCATTGGTGGCCAGTGCGGCCTCCCCCCCCTAATTAAAATCCCCCCCGTCATTGGTGGCAGCGGAGAGTTCCGATCGGAGTCCCAGTTTAATCGCTGGGGCTCCGATCAGTTACCATGGCAACCAGGACGCCACTGCAGTCCTGGCTGCCATGGTTACTTAGCAATTTTAGAAGCATTATACTTACCTGCGCTGTCTGTGACCAGCCAGGCGCTCCTCCTACTGGTAAGTGACAGGTCTGTGCGGCGCATTGCTTATAGCACAGACCTGTCACTTACCAGTAGGAGGAGCGCCCGGCCGGTCACAGACAGCGCAGGCAAGTATAATGCTTCTAAAATTGCTAAGTAACCATGGCAGCCAGGACTGCATTAGCGTCTTGGCTGCCATGGTAACCGATCGGAGCCCCAGCGATTAACCTGGGACTCCGATCGGAACTCTCCGCTGCCACCAATAATGGGGGGGGGGGGGTGATTTGAATTAAGGGGAGAGGGGAGGCCGCACTGGCCATCAATGAATTTAATACAGGGGAGGGAGGGAGGGGGGCCGCACTGGCCACCAATAAATTTAATACAGGGGAGGGAGGGGGGGCCGCACTGGCCACCAATGAATTTAAAACTGGGGAGGGAGGGGGTCTGCCCCCTGCTGCCTGGCAGCACCTGATCTCTTACAGGGGGCTATGATACGTACAATTAACCCCTCAGGTGCAGCACCTGAGGGGTTAATTGTGCTGATCACAGCCCCCTGTAAGAGATCGGGTGCTGCCAGGCAGCAGGGGGCAGTCATGTACACAGTTCTTAGTATATTCTAACTTGAAGCGTCCCCATCACTATGGGAACGCCTCTGTGTTAGAATATACTGTCGGATCTGAGTTTTGACGATCTAACTCAAATCCGATGGTATATTCTAACATAGAGGCGTTCCCATGGTGATGGGAACGCTTCAAGTTAAAATATACCATCGGATTGGAGAAAACTCCGATCCGATGGTATATTAATAGGGACTCCTGACTTTACATTGAAAGTCAATGGGGGACGGATCCGTTTACAATTGCACCATATTGTGTCAACGTCAAACGGATCCGTCCCCATTGACTTGCATTGTAAGTCAGGACGGATCCGTTTGGCTCCGCACGGCCAGGCGGACACCAAAACGACTTTTTCCTTGATGTCTGGTGATCCTCCAAAAATCAAGGAAGACACACGGAAACATAAACGGAAACGGATCACGGAACAACGGAACCCCGTTTTGCGGACCGTGAAAAAATACTGTTGTGTGCATGAGGCTTAATCCAAAGTTCTTGTACACATGCAGTGTGCCATATTTATTAAGTGGCTTGAGGTATGTGTGGCTTATGGGGAAAGGGGCAAGCCTTAGTGAAAAGAAGCATGGCTTAGATTACGACACTGTGTGCCCAAATTTTGGTGTAGCATAAGCCAACCAGTAGGTCGTGTGAAGTGAAATGAATCACACAGCATGAGCCACTGTGATAAATTTGGCACATCTTTAAAAAGTTGCATCTAGATACAATACCTATTTAGACATCTAATCTTTTTTTGGCGTGTCTGCTTTGGTCGAAGCCAGATTTTTTGCGACAAATTCACAAAATGTTACATAGCATTTGTTAAACTTGTCACTAAAATTACATGGTGCTTTCACTGTCTAAAGTTCTGTCACGTTGAACTCCACTAAGGGACTAAAGTACACTTTAATGCAACAGCTTTTTTTGTTATAACGAAAAGTCACAATGATAAATCTGGTGAAATTGTAGCTCTGCCAACAAAACCTCTGTCTGCCGTGCATGGCGCAAACACTTTACTGCACCATTTTTCTTGTACAACGCATTTGATACATTACCCCCTAATTTCACACTGCCGGTATATGCAAATGTGCCCCAAAGTATAACAGAAAGTAGCAGGAAAAATGGGCAAGACAAGAGGGGGGGGGGGAATGTAGAAACAAGAAAGAAGGAAAATGATTCCCTATACACAAGATAGGTGATAGCCAACTAACCTGTGGAGGTCTGACCACTGGGACCTCCTACTGATCCAAAGAACAGAGGCCCCATGTTCCTGTCCAGATGGAACGGCAGGCCAGGCATGTGTCCTGCCAGTCCATTTATTCCTTAGGGGACTGCCGAAGATAGCTGAGTAGAGCACTCGGTTATTTCTCAGTGGTCCCATAGAGAATAAATGGAGCACCAGGTAGCATGCTTGGCATGCAGCTTTATCAGGACAGGAACATGTCCTGACCACTTCTTGGGAATGGTGGAGGTCCCAGCAATCGGATAGAGGATAGCTTTCATATTTGCCACAACCTGTTTAAGTTTTAGTATTCTTGTAGAAATTTTGGGTTAGTCAGTGTGGAGGAAATTGGTGGTGCAAGCTCTGAGGGCAAAATGTTGACAGTATCTTCATTATCAGCGTGGTCTGCTATACACAGATATTTCTGATGTGTCTGTCAATGAAGGGACAGTAATCCATCTTGCTGAAGAATCCAAATCCATATAGGTCAGGAATCAATGTCTGCAGGAAAACAATCAATTAAAAATAGAGATGTGATTTGACCGACTAAGGCCCCTTAGTATTCCGCGCGGATGCAATGCGTGATGTGAATGCATTGCGCCCGCACAGAATCTGGACCCTTTCATTTCAATGAAATGAAAGGATCCTCTGAATCACATCCCCCAGGAAAGCTGCGAGACAAGGCATCTGCCTTGACGTTCTTAACCCCCGGGCGAAAGGTAACCACAAAATTGAACCTGGTAAAAAACAGTGACCATCTGGCCTGTCTAGGGTTCAGACACTTGGCAGATTGCAGGTAAGCCAAATTCTTATGATCTGTATATACTGTAACGGGGTGAGACGCCCCCTCCAACCAGTGACGCCATTCCTCAAAGGCCAACTTGATGGCCAGCAACTCTCTATCTCCAACATCATAATTCTTCTCGGTGACCGAGAGCTTCTTGGAGAAAAAAGCACACGGGACCCATTTGCCAGGAGATGAACCCTGCGACAGCACCGCTCCAACCCCCACTTCTGATGCATCAACCTCCACCACGAATGGCTGAGACACATCGGGCTGCACCAGAACGGGAGCAGATGCAAAACACTCCTTAATAGCCGAAAAGGCCTGCAATGCCTCATCCGACCAGACAGAGACGTCGGCGCCCTTCTTAGTCATATCAGTGAGAGGTCTTACAATGGTAGAATAGTTCAAAATACATTTTCTATAATAATTAGTAAACCCCAAAAACCGCATCAAAGCTTTCTGATTCTCTGGTTGGTCCCATTCCAGAACCGCCCAGACCATGTGATTTGACCGACTAAGGCCCCTTTCACACGAGTATTCCGCGCGGGTGCAATGCGTGATGTGAATGCATTGCGCCCGCACAGAATCTGGACCCTTTCATTTCAATGGGTCTGTGTACATGAGCATTGGTTTCCACGCATCACTTGTGCGTTGCGTGAAATTCGCAGCATGTTCTATATTCTGTGATTTTCACACAACACTGGCCCTATAGAAGTGAATGGGGCTGCGTGATAATCGCATCCGCAAGCAAGTGCGGATGCAATGCGTTTTCACTGATGGTTGCTAAGAGATGTTGTTTGTAAACATTCAGTTTTTTATCACGCGCGTGCAAAATGCATTAAATCGCATTGCACCCGCGCCATAAAAACTGAACAACTGAACGCGATCGCGGAAAAAACTGAATGAACTTGCTTGCGAAATTGCAATGATTCATCCCAGCTGCTCTCCTTCATGTAATCTTACAGATACAGCCGCTGGTGGAAAAATGATAATACATTTGTTATTTTTCAGCCACCAGTCTCTGTATCCAGCAGTCCTTTCCTGCGGGGATCCACACTCAAGAAAAATAGATTTCTAAATAAAAATTGGTAATATGAACAGAGTGAAGAATGACATCACTTTCACTATTAAATTCTACTACAACCAGTAGGGTAGATGATATTGAGCCTTTTCATCTTTATGAAGCTTCAATACTCCGTTTATAACAGAGCCATGTTTATCTCTGTCTCGTGTAGACAAAATGTGTTCTAGCTGTTGCTGCCACTAGGAGACAATCTAAATGCAATTCTGTTTAAAGGGGTTCTCCGGGAATTAAGATAATGAAAATACTTAAATATTACTTCATTATAAATATATTCCCAACTACCTTACATTAGTTATAATGGCGTGTTTTGTCTGGGGAGCAATCATCAGGGGAAACAAAATGGCCGCTGTCCTATTAGTGCTCACAAAACCTGTCCTAATCACACAGCAGGACAAGTTACTTCACAACACTGAGGTATAGAGCTGCCTCATCCTCTGTTCTGCTTATCAGGGATTATGTTCCTGAATACAGTTTAATATGGTCATCAGCTGAATCTCTGTAGAAATAGAGTTCATGAGCAGATGTGGCTAATGAGCAGCAGCACTTGTATACAGTCTCCATTACCACAGCCCCACATGACCACAGTCTGTCATGTCCCTCCTCTCTGCACTTCATGTCTCCTGTGTACTGTATATGGGAATTTTTGCCCATTCATTCACAAGAACATTTGTGAGTTCAGACACTGATGTTGGATGAGAAGCTTGACTCACTAAACCATGCCTTAATAGATCTTGCTTTGTGCTGTGGAGCACAGTCATGCTGGACCAGAAACGGACCTTCCCCAAACTGTTCTCACAAAGTTGGAAGCATACAGTTGTCAAAAATGTCTTGGTATGCTGAATCATTAGGATTTCTCTTCACTAGAACTAAGGTAGCCTAGGCCGACCCATGGTATTATCCCTCCTCCACCAGGTTTACAGTTGGCAAATGCAGTTAGGCAGGTAACGTTCTCCTATAATTCACCAAACCCAGATTCATCCTTCAGACAGCCAGAGAAATGTAATTAATCACTCCACAGAACATGTTTCCACTGCTTTAGAGTCCAATGGCGGCGTGCTTTACACCACTTCATCAGACGCTTGTCATTGTGTTTGGTGATGTAAGGCTTGCATTAGTGTTTCGATTTCTAACACAAAATGCAGAGGAGAAAGGGGGTAACCTTGTTGAGTACTGTTCCCAATCTCAAACGCTACTGACAGAACTCTATTGACTGCTATTAGAGAAGAAGAGCTAGTATACAGAAGAAAAGACAGCATCAATAAAAGGTTCAGGGAATGAGAAGCCAACATAAACAGCCAGCTTGCTCTGTCAAAGACTTTCTTGGCATCTGTGCCTAGAAGGACAAATGGCAGCGACACATATGGTATGGAAAAGAATGTGCAAACCTCTGGGAATATTGTCCATTTCTACTTTCCCCTTGAGAATTCCCAGTTGATCAGAATATGTAAGGAACAGAGGGGTTGTAATCTAAATGCCAACCATTTTAGTTAACAATTTGAGATCTATAATTAGAAGAGAAACAGATCTATAATTTTCACAAGAGGACAGATCTTTCCCCTCTTTAAGAAACAGATCATATCTAGTGACATGGCAAAAAGTTTGCACGATGAATTACATATGGGGAACAAACAGGGCAAAAGAAACATGGCATAATACAATATCAGAAATCCATCAGGGCCAGTGCTCTTTCCATAGGGAATCCTTTTCATGACCAATTCTAGTTTTTAGTGTAAAAAGTCCTGGTAAGGTTTTCCTGAGTTTAAGGAAGCAAGGTCCAATTGTCACAAAAAGTCATGTATATAATTTCCAATCTTAGCTTGTTGGGGTTGGTCTAGGTCAGACCCCAAATTATAGATTTTTGTTTGATTTTGCACATCATAAACTTTAATCCTTTGTTTCCATAGGGAAAAATTTATATTGTGCAGTAAGAAATATTTAGCAGATGTCGCATTCAGATTATTTTTTAATCCGTATTTAGATTTGTGAGGGTATTCAATTGTTCTGTTGCAAGGGACTCCTTATGGGTTTTCCCCAATACCTGTATTTGTTAAATTTGGGCAGCTACTAGCAGTTATTCTCCCTTTTTAACATGAGACCCTAAACCTATAAGACATCCCACAACACCTGAGGGGAAATCTCTAGACATTCATTGTGAGCAAAATAATCCTCCAAACACTTAGGGGGTCATGATAAGAAGTATGCCACTTTCAGTCGTACTTTTGTCGCAGATTCAGTCGCAAAGGGGATTTGCGGCCGAATCTGCAACTTTTCTCTGCTCACACCACTTTTCCAAGGTGGCACAAAAAGGGGGCATGGCGTGGGCAGGAAAGGGGGTGGACCAGCCAGCCAGTCTCATTTATCATTTTCTACGCCTGTTTTCAGTGTAGAAAATGACTTTAATCTACACCAGCAAGGGAGCGTCTAAAACGACTGTCTTAATAAATGGCCCCATAGTGATTATAGTACTGTGTACCTCTTGTCCAGATAAGGTCCCATTTAACCTCCATCTGTATATGAGGGTCTTAAACGAGAGCTATATTGAGTAGTGGTTCAAGTGGACTATGTAGCCAATCTGAGCTCTAGTGCAGAACTAGAGGTTTCCTTTAGAGATCATTAAGTAGTCAGAGTATAAACCATGCACGGTGGAGTAAAAGGAGCAGTCTACGAGAGAGGGGTTTAAAAATCCACATACATATTTTAAACCCATGACCTGAATCTTAGTTTTGAGGCATCTAAGTGCCCTATAGGATACAGAGGTGTTCTGACGGCACCCCAGTTGGAAACTGCTGGAGGGTGGAAAAGCCAGGTAACAAACTGTGATGCCATAGTTAAAGAGGACCTTTCATTACGATAAAAAATCGAAACTAAGTATACAGACATGGAGAGCGGCGCCCAGGGATCTCCCTGCACTTACTATTATCCCTGGGCGCCGCTCCGTTCTCCCGGTATAGGCTCCGGTATCTTCAGATTTTCAGCTCAACCAGGAGGAGCCTGCTCTTGTTCTCCTGGGCGTCTCCTTCTCCCAGGCTGTAGCGCTGGCCAATCGCAGCGCTCAGCTCATAGCCTGAGAGGTTTTTTTCTCCCAGGAGACGCCCAGAAGAACAAGAGCAGGCTCCTCCCAGTTGAGCCGAAAATCTGAAGATACCGGTGCCTATACCGGGAGAATGGCGCGGCTCCCAGGGATAATAGTACGTGCAGGGAGATCCCTGGGCGCCGCTCTCCATGTCAGCATACTTAGTTTAGATTTTTTATTGTAATGAAAGGTCCTCTTTAAATGGTTTGTCCGGGTTCAGAGCTGAAACAGGACATAGTAACATAGTATATAAGGACAAAAAAAGACATTTGTCCATCCAGTTCGGCCTGTTATCCTGCAAGTTGATCCCCATTTTCACCCCTTTGTCACCCCTGATATGAGCATCAGAGCATTTCATGCTCTGATGCTTTCCTTTGCCCTGAGCTGAATAGAGCAGGGCAAAGGCATTTTTAGGAGATCGGGTGACATACCGGGCTCTCTATAGGGATTGCTAGGCGGAGGCTTCCACCGAGCAGTGAGCCATGTGATGTCATCGGCACTAATGGGCAGGCTGTAAATTTGCTAGGGCCGTGCTAAAGCCCGCCCATTAGAGCCAATGACGTCACCAGGAACACTGCTGGGCAGAAGCCTCCACCTAGCAGTGTAATAATATAACTAAAAAAGCCTTTGATCCATCTCATTTCAGGGGGGGGGGGCTGAGGAGTGAAGATATGTGTAACACCCCAGAGTGGTGTACCACTCCTGCACCCTGCTACTGTCTTTAATGGACTAATATAATGTAATCTTATGCATTTTTGTCCGGGTTCTTCACAATGTGCATTTCTAATCTGTTTGCAACTGTTATGTTCATTTAATATGCCTGGTTCACCAGCAGGTGGCAGCAAACACGGCAGAGCTGTACTTAGAGAGAATGTAACTCAACATTCCATTCTAACCCCCCTCTGGAGAGAACTGGGCTTGTCCTACTTCCTGCAGGAAGGGTGGGGACCAGTTAGAGTTATTCTAGTCTTCCCTAGATAGGGGAAGGGTGTGCAGTGACATGTCTTTGCTGGATGTGCCCACGCCAGCCAGAGCACCTTTAGCTCTGCTGGCCATGGAGGCCAAAGATTGAAGCCTCCGGAGCCAGGAGGAAAGTTCCCTGGCATAACCTAGAGTCAAGTCAGACTACAGAGAAGTGCAGCATACAGAAGAAGCTGAATTATACAGCCAGCCTGTCAGTACAGCAGAGTCAGAGAGAAACAGATATAGCAGAGTTAAGTTTGCCTACCAGTTTAATGCTAAAGCCTGCTGGAATCAAGACAAAGCCTGTAAACTGTTTGGAGAAACATTTATTCAAGTACAGCTGTCATTGAACTTAATCTCAAGGTCTGGACTCAAGTTGTTTCTTTCCAATCCCTCAATTATTCCCCCTATTTATTGCTTCGGAGCCAAAGCCTGGGGTCCAGCTGTATCCAGGTAGGAGCACCGTGACACACATAAAGAGACATTTAGGCCACACCACACCACTCGGCATTTCCTACACCTGGGACGCGACATAGAGGGCCCTGGGGCGCGGCCGCCCGTTGCAATTTTGGCATCACATACAGGATTTACTTGCGTGCCTCTAAGCTACAGGCCTACAGAATTGTCAGAGAACCCCCATTAAAATGACTTTAGTACGCTTATTGCGGAGCGACAGGCGCGCCGGGTACTGAGGGGTTAATCCGCCATCTTTGCTTGTGATGGCGTATGTTCTTCTTGTACCTCAAGAGCGGGAAAACAGGGAAACGTCCAACCCAAGAGCGGGAAGCGAAAGCCCTGCCCACCGGGAACTGCCCAGTGCAATTGCAGGAAACAAATACTCCACCCTCAAGACTCCTCCTCCCTTACCAGTTTGCAGTAGCCAAGAGGAAGATAAGATGGTGCGACCTCTCAGGTCTAACTGGGCAGAAATGATCTGGGGCGATGAGCCCGAAGTGCAAGCCACTGTTGAGGAAGTACGAGTCGCAAAAGTGCATCGGGACCCGGAGAGAAGGTCCGAGGCATCCGCCGTGCTGGGTGGTGCAGTGGAGGTGGCTGGAGCATCCACTATACCACCCAGGAAGAGCGGTTATTTTTCCCAGCTGAACCCTATGGTTCCACCGGAGGTGACAGCCCACGTCCAGACGATGTGGAATTACAAAAAAGCCATTGAGGACTGGGTAATTCAAGTCTTGGACCACCCACGGCCAGGGGATCCACATCTAGAGAGACGCTGGGGCACCATCTTACAGTTTTCAGTGGAACATAGCAGTGGATTTCTGGCAGACGGCGAGGAGCTGTTTGTGGGCTGCAGGTCAGTAAAGAGTCCCTATCTGCCCCAGGCCCGCCATATCCTCTACGGGCCTGGGGCAGATAGGGACCTGGGGGCAGATAGAATCCTCTATCTGCCCCCAGGCCCGCCATATCCTCTCTGGGGGACCACGTTGAATATACCCCCATGAGTTTTCTCAAAGGAACATTTGCCACTGGGGTCACCTTGCTGTCCAAGCCCCTTGTCCCTATGCCAGTCGCTGAGAGCTGGCAGGAGGATCCAGCAGCCGCAGGCCGCGTGTGCTGCCTCCAGGAGACCGCAGAAGGAGTGCTCCGCTTTCAAGATAAGCCACAGCCCCAGCCGGAGCCATTAATCCCGGATTTACCACCGCCACCAACTTTCCAGCTGGGATACCAGATGACCACCGCCTTTTCCTATAACCCGAGGTGGCTAATTACCAGCTTCCCTGGAAAATGGCGTCCTCTGCAGCGAGAGCTTCTAGGGCCCCGTCGCGACCCCTGGAGGTTCTCTTACAACAGTCCTTGCAGCCGGAGATCCTAAGTTCACCTACCCGGCAGGAGGTTCCGGTCCTGTTAAGAAACAGATTGCTGCAGCTATAGCCAGCGTGACCACCTGGTCATTACCAGAGTCCTCCACTAGAGGTCGTCGGAGCACCACCATGGCAGCGAGTTTGGCATACAAGAAGCATGAGCGCCCTCTAATGTCTTTCAGCAGCTCCAGCAGCGAGGAGGACTACCGATACCTCCTCTATGAAGCCCCTCTACTGCATCCTGGAAAAAGAAAAATCGTGGACTAATGGGAGCCACAACATGGACTGGACTTGACGGCTAAGGACGTGTTGGCCTATTTTCAGTTTTATTGCCTCCTGTTTATTTCTCACCCAGATGGATATGCTTTGTTAGGACTCTGCCCATCTTCAGTAACTTCATGTCCCAAGTTGCGCCTAACAGCGGCAATTCTTTTTTTCCCCTCCTTCTCAGGTTAAGTGGGAGCCCCCTTTTGCTTAAAGGGTTCTCATGAAAATTTGCTGCTATTTAATATGATACTCCATGTGGATTACAAATAATGAGTTTATTACCTCATGTGGATTACAAATGACTTTTGCACTATTTGTTCCAGTTTGCTGCACTTGATCCGCCAGCACTTAAAGAAAAGACTCAAATGTATATCTGAGCTCATTATGGTCTCTAATGCGGATTTGACTGCATTAGATATTTCCACTGTATTTTTGCACTTTTAAAATTTCAGCAATGTTCAAGCACTTTAGCCCATTGTCTGGACTCTATTTTGGGTACCACACTGTTATCCTTTGCACTACAAATGGACTTTGGAGTTAATATTGTTAGCTAGATAGTTAGCACCTTACTTCATTGCTCATATGGACTGCCTCTGAGGACGTCAATACTAATGGTTCTTATGTTACCTTGTGTTATCTTAGAAAGCCTAGGCATTGTACTGTATTGTTGCTACAAAAGGGGGACCAAGTGGTAAGTCACAAGCAGATCTAATATCGTCAAGGGTAACCCCGCTGCTAAAAGTGTGAGTTAAGAGGGGACTAGCCCTCACGGGAACAATGGAAGGCAGACCGGTTCCTCCTCCTAGTTCTAGATGTCCTAAGGCCTTGTGCGCAGCCTTAAGGAAATATGTTTAGCTACCTGTTTAGTCATCAAGGTGACCATGCAAAAAGCTTTATTTAAACCTTGGTGCTTGAAAGGGAATACACTGCGTGCAGAATTATTAGGCAAATGAGTATTTTGACCACATCATCCTCTTTATGCATGTTGTCTTACTCCAAGCTGTATAGGCTCGAAAGCCTACTACCAATTAAGCATATTAGGTGATGTGCATCTCTGTAATGAGAAGGGGTGTGGTCTAATGACATCAACACCCTATATCAGGTGTGCATAATTATTAGGCAACTTCCCTTCCTTTGGCAAAATGGGTCAAAAGAAGGACTTGACAGGCTCAGAAAAGTCAAAAATAGTGAGATATCTTGCAGAGGGATGCAGCACTCTTAAAATTGCAAAGCTTCTGAAGCGTGATCATCTAACAATCAAGCGTTTCATTCAAAATAGTCAACAGGGTCGCAAGAAGCGTGTGGAAAAACCAAGGCGCAAAATAACTGCCCATGAACTGAGAAAAGTCAAGCGTGCAGCTGCCAAGATGCCACTTGCCACCAGTTTGGCCATATTTCAGAGCTGCAACATCACTGGAGTGCCCAAAAGCACAAGGTGTGCAATACTCAGAGACATGGCCAAGGTAAGAAAGGCTGAAAGACGACCACCACTGAACAAGACACACAAGCTGAAACGTCAAGACTGGGCCAAGAAATATCTCAAGACTGATTTTTCTAAGGTTTTATGGACTGATGAAATGAGAGTGAGTCTTGATGGGCCAGATGGATGGGCCCGTGGCTGGATTGGTAAAGGGCAGAGAGCTCCAGTCCGACTCAGACGCCAGCAAGGTGGAGGTGGAGTACTGGTTTGGGCTGGTATCATCAAAGATGAGCTTGTGGGGCCTTTTCGGGTTGAGGATGGAGTCAAGCTCAACTCCCAGTCCTACTGCCAGTTTCTGGAAGACACCTTCTTCAAGCAGTGGTACAGGAGGAAGTCTGCATCCTTCAAGAAAAACATGATTTTCATGCAGGACAATGCTCCATCACACGCGTCCAAGTACTCCACAGCGTGGCTGGCAAGAAAGGGTATAAAAGAAGAAAATCTAATGACATGGCCTCCTTGTTCACCTGATCTGAACCCCATTGAGAACCTGTGGTCCATCATCAAATGTGAGATTTACAAGGAGGGAAAACAGTACACCTCTCTGAACAGTGTCTGGGAGGCTGTGGTTGCTGCTGCACGCAATGTTGATGGTGAACAGATCAAAACACTGACAGAATCCATGGATGGCAGGCTTTTGAGTGTCCTTGCAAAGAAAGGTGGCTATATTGGTCACTGATTTGTTTTTGTTTTGTTTTTGAATGTCAGAAATGTATATTTGTGAATGTTGAGATGTTATATTGGTTTCACTGGTAAAAATAAATAATTGAAATGGGTATATATTTGTTTTTTGTTAAGTTGCCTAATAATTATGTACAGTAATAGTCACCTGCACACACAGATATCCCCCTAAAATAGCTAAAACTAAAAACAAACTAAAAACTACTTCCAAAAATATTCAGCTTTGATATTAATGAGTTTTTTGGGTTCATTGAGAACATGGTTGTTGTTCAATAATAAAATTAATCCTCAAAAATACAACTTGCCTAATAATTCTGCACTCCCTGTACAGGATGAAGCCACCCTTCTATTTGAAGGTGTCTCATAGTATTGTTTAGGGATTACAGTACATGAAACCCCCACGCTCCACATACGACTGTGGCCACGTCGTGGAGTATTTGAGCACTTTGTGCAGACTTTTTGGTTCTCTGGTTATTACAGTGAAGGGAAAACTGTGAATAGACACCCTACTCATACGGGCAGGAACCTATTGGTAGCCGTTGCTATATCAGTCTATGTATGTATGTAATAGAATTTCCCCTTGGGTACCCTTAGAGCACACCTTAATCACCAGCCGAGGGTGGCTTGATTTTAAGTAAGGGGGTATGTAACACCCCAGAGTGGTGTTTCCACTCCTGCACCCTGCCACTGTCTTTAATGGGCTGATATAATGTCATTTTATGCATCTTTATCCAGGTCCTCCACAATGTGCATTTCTAATCTGTTTGCAACTGTTATGTTCATGTAATATACCTGGTTCACCAGCAGGTGGCAGCAAACACGGCAGAGCTGTACTTAGAGAGAATGTAACTCTCCATTCCATTCTAACCCCCCTCTGGAGAGAAGTGGGCTTGTCCTACTTCCTGCAGGAATGGTGCGGACCAGTTAGAGTTAGTCTAGTCTTCCCTAGACAGGGGAAGGGTGTGCAGGGGCATGTCTCTGCTGGACGTGCCCACGCCAGCCAGAGCACTTAAGCTCCGCTGGCCATGGAGGCCAAAGCTTGAAACCTCAGGAGCCAGGAGGAAAGTTCCCTGGCATAACCTAGAGTCAGACTACAGAGAAGAAGTGCAGCAAACAGAAGAAGCTGAGTTATACAGCCAGCCTGTCAGTACAGCAGAGTCAGAGAGAAACAGATATAGCAGAGTTGAGTTTGCCTGCCAGTTTATTGCTAAAGCCTGCTGGAACCAAGACAAAGCCTGAAACTTTTTGGAGAAATGTTTATTCAAGTAAAGCTGGCATTGAACTTGATCTCAAGGTCTGGACTCAAGTTATTTCTTTCCAATCCCTCAATTATTCCCCCTATTTATTGCTTCGAAGCCAAAGCCTGGGGTCCAGCTGTATCCAGGTAGGAGCACCGTGACACGCATAAATAGACATTTAGGCCGCACCACACCACTCAGCATTTCCTACACCTGGGACGTGGCATAGAGGGACGCCCGTTGCATATGTCCGGGTTCATCTCTGAACCAGGACAACCTTTTAAGTAAATTTATCTTTCAGGATTCTAAGAAAACTTGGTGCCAGTACAAGTGAGAACTATAACGGCAACTATGTTGGTTATCATACAGCTGAATCCTAATTCTATCTCACTATGCACTGAATTTCACTATCACTCATTTCACTTTTCCTCGGTATGGGCAATATCTTAAGAAAGCTGAATAAAAGCTTTTTCCAGAACTAAATGTTAATTATCCATTTTCCCAGTGGTGTAGCTATAGCGGTTGCAGAGGCAGGGGTGCCAACCTTTATTTTTTTCTGCACAATTTGTCTAAATATCAAAGACATTTGACAAACTAGAAATCCATAATGAATGATAACTATTATATTTAATAAATGTCTAATGCTCAATATACAGATATATTACCACCATTTACAGTGAGCTGTAAAATTACAGATCTTCTCAAAGACCATCAGCCTAATGTCTAGGAACTTGCGGACGGTTGGCAATCCAGTTCAGCGGTCACCGTTGCAAAGCGCCCAGAAGCTAATAGGCTCCACTGGGCCCCCTCACCACTCTAGTGCTGTAAAGCTGTTCTGCATCCTGGGTGCTATAGTACTAGGTCATGGATGTTCCCCTAACAAAAGGAACCCAGCAATGTAGCTGTAAGCACAGATGGTGTGGGGAAGGGGTGGGGTGGGCAGTGGCCATGAAATAACATTGCTCATGGAGGGGGGAATTAAGGAGAGAGCTGAGGAGTGTAAAAGCATCCACCCTTATACTTATATGGACATTCCCTGGTGAAAGATCTGTGGGATGCCGCTGTGAAGGGGCAGAGCTTCTGTGTTGTGCCGGGAGGAGAGGTTAGTGGTGTCCAGGGAACCCATATAACATCCTATAAAAGCTTGGAGTTGGAGTTCTGTCCTATTATATCCCTCTCCATGTAATTTCAACTTATGCCCTAGTACAGTCTGGTATTGCTGGGAGTTGTAGTTCTGTCCTATTATATCCCTCTCCATGTAATTTCAACTTATGCCCTAGTACAGTCTGGTATTTCTGGGAGTTGTAGTTCTCTCCTCTTATACTGCCTCTCTGTAAGGTATACTAATGCTCGTAATAAGTCTGGCCATACTGGCGGTTATAGTTATTTCCTTTTAAAGCTCTCACCTAGTAAAACTGGATGATGTCCTATAATAATCTGGACATGCTGGGAGTTGTAGTTCTCTCTTAGGCTGGGTCAACATATACGTTTAGTTCTCCATTTTGCGTGGACTTTTTTCCGTCTAAAATAACGGATCTCAGATGGAAATGGCTCAAACGGATGCCGAGTGTGCAGAACTGATGCTTGAAATATTTTTCTGTTCTTCTGATGGTTCAGAAGTGCGGAAAACTAAAGAGTGATGTGAACACAGTAGTGTTGGTCGAGCACCAAAGTGCTCGTGTGCTCTAGTACAACACTTCCCGATGCTCGGGTGCTCTACAGAGCACCCGAGCACAATGGAAGTCAATGGGAGAACCCGAGCATTAAACCAGGCACCCCCTGCTGTGAAGATGGGAGGGTGTCGGGACTCTAGTTCGACTTAGGAGTCCCTGCTCTGACTCCATATATAGCTATGTCCATATATTGAGTCAGTGCTTGGGGACACCCAGTGTATTTAAATCTAATTTAGCCTCTATTTCTGAAAAGTTTCTGGCAGGATTTGAACTCACAACCTTCTACATTACAGCCAAGAATCTTAACTACTGCACTATAGAGCTGCATGGCCAGTTATTAAAAAAAAAAGAAAATATATACACTCACCTAAAGAATTATTAGGAACACCATACTAATACGGTGTTGGACCCCCTTTTGCCTTCAGAACTGCCTTAATTCTACGTGGCATTGATTCAACAAGGTGCTGATAGCATTCTTTAGAAATGTTGGCCCATATTGATAGGATAGAATCTTGCAGTTGATGGAGATTTGAGGGATGCACATCCAGGGCACGAAGCTCCCGTTCCACCACATCCCAAAGATGCTCTATTGGGTTGAGATCTGGTGACTGTGGGGGCCATTTTAGTACAGTGAACTCATTGTCATGTTCAAGAAACCAATTTGAAATGATTCGAGCTTTGTGACATGGTGCATTATCCTGCTGGAAGTAGCCATCAGAGGATGGATACATGTTCTCATTCTGTTTACGCCAAATTCGGACTCTACCATTTGAATGTCTCAACAGAAATCGAGACTCATCAGACCAGGCAACATTTTTCCAGTCTTCAACAGTCCAATTTTGGTGAGCTCGTGCAAATTGTAGCCTCTTTTTCCTATTTGTAGTGGAGATGAGTGGTACCCGGTGGGGTCTTCTGCTGTTGTAGCCCAACCGCCTCAAGGTTGTGCGTGTTGTGGCTTCACAAATGCTTTGCTGCATACCTCGGTTGTAACGAGTGGTTATGTCAACGTTGCTCTTCTATCAGCTTGAATCTGTCGGCCCATTCTCCTCTGACCTCTAGCATCCACAAGTCATTTTTGCCCACAGGACTGCTGCATACTGGATGTTTTTGCCTTTTCACACCATTCTTTGTAAACCCTAGAAATGGTTGTGCGTGAAAATCCCAGTAACTGAGCAGATTGTGAAATACTCAGACCGGCCCGTCTGGCACCAACAACCATGCCACGCTCAAAATTGCTTAAATCACCTTTCTTTCCCATTCTGACATTCAGTTTGGAGTTCAGGAGATTGTCTTGACCAGGACCACCCCCCTAAATGCATTGAAGCAACTGCCATGTGATTGGTTGACTAGATAATTGCATTAATGAGAAATAGAACAGGTGTTCCTAATAATTCTTTAGGTGAGTGTATATATGAGACTTCTGCTGTATAAAGTAGTATATTAAGTGTATTACTAGTAGTAAGTATTCCTATACAGCAGAAGTCCCATATTTCTTTTTTTAAGCAACTGGCCATGCAGCTCTGTAGTGTAGTGGTTAACATTCTGGGCTGTAATGTAGAAGGTTGTGAGTTCGAATCCTGTCAGAAATAGAGGCAAAATGGCGGCACTGGCTAATAAGCAAGTCTGGGTGCACGTCCTTAAGGGAATAGGCTTCTTACCCCAATTATAGTCCAGAAAAATGAACGGCACTCCAATAGGTTATATGAAAATAACTCCTTTAATCACCCGTGCAGTGCAACGTTTCGGCTCAATGCTAGAGCCTTTTTCAAGCCTAGCATTGAGCTGAAACGTTGCACCGCACGGGTGATTAAAGGAGTTATTTTCATATAACCTATTGGAGTGCCGTTCATTTTTCTGGACTATATATACACTGCGTGCAGAATTATTAGGCAAATGAGTATTTTGACCACATCATCCTCTTTATGCATGTTGTCTTACTCCAAGCTGTATAGGCTCGAAAGCCTACTACCAATTAAGCATATTAGGTGATGTGCATCTCTGTAATGAGAAGGGGTGTGGTCTAATGACATCAACACCCTATATTAGGTGTGCATAATTATTAGGCAACTTCCTTTCCTTTAGCAAAATGGGTCAAAAGAAGGACTTGACAGGCTCAGAAAAGTCAAAAATAGTGAGATATCTTGCAGAGGGATGCAGCACTCTTAAAATTGCAAAGCTTCTGAAGCGTGATCATCGAACAATCAAGCGTTTCATTCAAAATAGTCAACAGGGTCGCAAGAAGCGTGTGGAAAAACCAAGGCGCAAAATAACTGCCCATGAACTGAGAAAAGTCAAGCGTGCAGCTGCCAAGATGCCACTTGCCACCAGTTTGGCCATATTTCAGAGCTGCAACATCACTGGAGTGCCCAAAAGCACAAGGTGTGCAATACTCAGAGACATGGCCAAGGTAAGAAGGGCTGAAAGACGACCACCACTGAACAAGACACACAAGCTGAAACGTCAAGACTGGGCCAAGAAATATCTCAAGACTGATTTTTCTAAGGTTTTATGGACTGATGAAATGAGAGTGAGTCTTGATGGGCCAGATGGATGGGCCCGTGGCTGGATTGGTAAAGGGCAGAGAGCTCCAGTCCGACTCAGACGCCAGCAAGGTGGAGGTGGAGTACTGGTTTGGGCTGGTATCATCAAAGATGAGCTTGTGGGGCCTTTTCGGGTTGAGGATGGAGTCAAGCTCAACTCCCAGTCCTACTGCCAGTTTCTGGAAGACACCTTCTTCAAACAGTGGTACAGGAAGAAGTCTGCATCCTTCAAGAAAAACATGATTTTCATGCAGGACAATGCTCCATCACACGTGTCCAAGTACTCCACAGCGTGGCTGGCAAGAAAGGGTATAAAAGAAGAAAATCTAATGACATGGCCTCCTTGTTCACCTGATCTGAACCCCATTGAGAACCTGTGGTCCATCATCAAATGTGAGATTTACAAGGAGGGAAAACAGTACACCTCTCTGAACAGTGTCTGGGAGGCTGTGGTTGCTGCTGCACGCAATGTTGATGGTGAACAGATCAAAACACTGACAGAATCCATGGATGGCAGGCTTTTGAGTGTCCTTGCAAAGAAAGGTGGCTATATTGGTCACTGATTTGTTTTTGTTTTGTTTTTGAATGTCAGAAATGTATATTTGTGAATGTTGAGATGTTATATTGGTTTCACTGGTAAAAATAAATAATTGAAATGGGTATATATTTGTTTTTTGTTACGTTGCCTAATAATTATGCACAGTAATAGTCACCTGCACACACAGATATCCCCCTAAAATAGCTAAAACTAAAAACAAACTAAAAACTACTTCCAAAAATATTCAGCTTTGATATTAATGAGTTTTTTGGGTTCATTGAGAACATGGTTGTTGTTCAATAATAAAATTAATCCTCAAAAATACAACTTGCCTAATAATTCTGCACTCCCTGTATATATATATATATATATATATATATATATATATATATACACTGCTCAAAAAAATAAAGGGAACACTTAAACAACACAATGTAACTCCAAGTCAATCACACTTCTGTGAAATCAAACTGTCCACTTAGGAAGCAACACTGAGTGACAATCAATTTCACATGCTGTTGTGCAAATGGGATAGACAACAGGTGGAAATTATAGGAAATTAGTAAGACACCCCCAATAAAGGAGTGGTTCTGCAGGTGGTGATCACAGACCACTTCTCAGTTCGTATGCTTCCTGGCTGATGTTTTGGTCACTTTTGAATGCTGGCGGTGCTTTCACTCTAGTGGTAGCATGAGACAGAGTCTACAACCCACACAAGTGGCTCAGGTAGTGCAGCTTATCCAGGATGGCACATTAATGCGAGCTGTGGCAAGAAGGTTTGCTGTGTCTGTCAGCGTAGTGTCCAGAGCATGGAGGCGCTACCAGGAGACAGGCCAGTACATCAGGAGACATGGAGGAGGCCATAGGAGGGCAACAACCCAGCAGCAGGACCGCTACCTCCGCCTTTGTGCAAGGAGGAATAGGAGGAGCACTGCCAGAGCCCTGCAAAATGACCTCCAGCAGGCCACAAATGTGCATGTGTCTGCTCAAACGGTCAGAAACAGACTCCATGAGGGCGATATGAGGGCCCGACGTCCACAGGTGGGGGTTGTGCTTACAGCCCAACACCGTGCAGGACGTTTGGCATTTGCCAGAGAACACCAAGATTGGCAAATTCGCCACTGGCGCCCTGTGCTCTTCACAGATGAAAGCAGGTTCACACTGAGCACATGTGACAGACGTGACAGAGTCTGGAGATGCCGTGGAGAACGTTCTGCTGCCTGCAACATCCTCCAGCATGACCGGTTTGGCATTGGGTCATTAATGGTGTGGGGTGGCATTTCTTTGGAGGGCCGCACAGCCCTCCATGTGCTCGCCAGAGGTAGCCTGACTGCCATTAGGTACCGAGATGAGATCCTCAGACCCCTTGTGAGACCATATGCTGGTGCGGTTGGCCCTGGGTTCCTCCTAATGCAAGACAATGCTAGACCTCATGTGGCTGGAGTGTGTCAGCAGTTCCTGCAAGATGAAGGCATTGATGCTATGGACTGGCCCGCCCGTTCCCCAGACCTGAATCCAATTGAGCACATCTGGGACATCATGTCTCGCTCTATCCACCAACGTCACGTTGCACCCCAGACTGTCCAGGAGTTGGCAGATGCTTTAATCCAGGTCTGGGAGGAGATCCCTCAGGAGACCGTCTGCCACCTCATCAGGAGCATGCACAGGCGTTGTAGGGAGGTCATACAGGCACGTGGAGGCCACACACACTACTGACCCTCATTTTGACTTGTTTTAAGGACATTACATAAAAGTTGGATCAGCCTGTAGTTTAATTTTGAGTGTGACTCCAAATCCAGACCTCCATGGGTTGAAAAATGTGATTTCCATTTTTTAATTCTTGTGTGATTTTGTTGTCAGCACATTCAACTATGTAAAGAACAAAGTATTTCAGAAGAATATTTAATTAATTCAGATCTAGGATGTGTTATTTTTGTGTTCCCTTTATTTTTTTGAGCAGTGTATATATATGTATGAAATCGGACAGCACTCCAAGACTTGAAAAAACGTGATGTCTTTATTCACCCATGTGGAACAATTGCAACGTTTCAGCTCACAACTGAGCCTTTCACTGCTTGAGAAAGGCTCAGTTGTGAGCTGAAACATTGCAATTGTTCCACATGGGTGAATAAAAACATCACGTTGCAGTATAATGTCACCTTGGCCACAACTTCCCCATGTAGTATGTCACCTTGGCACCACCCGCCAATGTTTCCCTGTGTACCCCCATACAGTATAATGTCATCTTGTTTCCCCCGTACAGTATAATGTCACTTTGTTGCCCCCCATACAGTATAATGTCTCATTGTGGCCCAACTCACCATACAGTATTATATCTCCTTGTTGCCCCAAGTGTTTTTTTTTTCTTCTAATTGTGCATTCATCCCAATATATATCGTTATCACGATAAATTTCTTAATCTCATTATCATGGTAATATTTTTGATATTGGCCAATCCTAGTATACGCAAAAAATTTTTTATTTTAGAATAACATTCCTTTTTATTAAATATTCTTTCCGATTTTTCTAGTCTTCATCATCGACCATCTCCGCTGTCATGCCAGCAGCCTTTCTTGCAAGGACCCATACGTCACGGGCCTCAGATTCATCGAGGGAAGGTGGAGATATTATGGACCAGTAAGTATATTTCTCTATATCTATATTATTTTAAAAAATTCATGTTTTAACCATTTTTATTTATTGTTTAAAGGGTTTCTGTCACCCCGCAAAACTCTTTTTTTTTTTTTTGGATAGTTAGATTGCTCATAGTGCGATATAGCAGAATATAATGCTCTTACTTACTTTCATGCGGCCGATTCTTTATAAAACGAACTTTTATAATATGTAAATGAGGGCTCTACCAGCAAGTAGGGCGTCTACTTGCTGGTAGCTGCTGCAGAAATCCGCCCCCTCGCCGTGTTGATTGACAGGGCCAGCCGTGATCTCCTCCTCCGGCCGGCCCTGTCAGTAATTCAAAAATCGCGCGCCTCGCGTCATTCGGCGCAGGCGCTCTGAGATGAGGAGGCTCGTATCCTCAGCACTCCCTCAGTGCGCCTGCGCCGATGACATCTTCTCTTTCGGTGACGTCATCGGCGCAGGCGCACTGAGGGAGTGCTGAGGATACGAGCCTCCTCATCTCAGAGCGCCTGCGCCGAATGACGCGAGGCGCGCGATTTTTGAATTACTGACAGGGCCGGCCGGAGGAGGAGATCACGGCTGGCCCTGTCAATCAACACGGCGAGGGGGCGGATTTCTGCAGCAGCTACCAGCAAGTAGACGCCCTACTTGCTGGTAGAGCCCTCATTTACATATTATAAAAGTTCGTTTTATAAAGAATCGGCCGCATGAAAGTAAGTAAGAGCATTATATTCTGCTATATCGCACTATGAGCAATCTAACTATCCAAAAAAAAAAATAATGAGTTTTGCGGGGTGACAGAAACCCTTTAAGGAAACGTCTACTAGATCAGCCAGGCAGGATCCCCCAGTCCCCTCCAGAGTCCATGGGAAAGGTTGTGGCAGTCGGGGACGTGTAAGTATCAAAGACTTAGGTTTTTAAAATAATTTTTCAATTGTACATTATTTAATGTATCTTTTTCTTTTTTCTTCAAGGGTTCCAGAGTCTCACCGGGGAAGATAGGGAGATTGTTGTCCATACCATAGACAACGATCTCCTTATCCAGCTGGTGGAGGCGCGTCCCGCATTATGGGACCACACAGACTGCCACCATGCAGACCATCAGCTGACCCAGCGGCTCTGTAGGGAGATTGCAGAATGTTTGTTCAGTGGCTTGGAGGATCTCAGTGCGGCGGATCAGAAAGAATGCGGTAAGTACAGCCATAACTCATGTATAATGTAAACCTAGTCAACAATAATATTATTAAATTAACCTTTTTTTTATTTTTCAACAGTGGACAAGGTTACCACTCGGTGGAGGTCAATGCGGGAGAGAGACTACAATAAGGAAGTTCAGACCCCGAGTGGTTCCGGAGCAACCTCAGGGATGCAATATTGTTATCATGCGGCCCTGGGTTTCTTACATCGAACGCTGGCACTCAGAAGGTAAAATTTTTTTATTTTTGGTTTAGATTTAAAAATGATTTTGCTTTCTTCACCCTCTGTCCGCAAAGAGTTGTGTGAGACAAAGCAATCTCTGACACTTTTATCTCATTCAGCCTCGTACGTTCAGAAGGGAAAATAGATCTAGACTTCTGTCTGCAAAAGGTTGTGTGAGAAAAGGAATCTCTGACCCTTTATCTCATTCAGCCTCCTACGGTCAGAAGGGACAATAGATCTAGACTTCAGTCTGTAAAAGGATTTGTGAGACAAAGGAATCTCTGACACCTTTATCTCATTCAGCCTCCTACGGTCAGAAGAGACAATAGATCAGGGTTGTCCAACCTGTGGATCTCCATCTGTTGTAAAACTACAATTCACACCATGCCCTGCTGTAGGCTGATAGCTATAGTGTCACGGATGTTGTAGGTGAGAACACCAAAAGACAACAAGACGGAAGGAAAAAGACACTAGGCCTCACCGCTAGGGAAGGAAAAGGGTCACCACCTATGAAACCCTGCTCCTGGCCCTAACTCCTATCCGTATGGGCACCTCTCGATAGTAGAGATGCCCATACACAGGAACCTAGAAAACCCTGGTGGCCCTCAGATGCCCTAGACTTATGACAGGGCATCTTCCCTGGTGAAGGAACCAGCGTCTCACTGAGGCCTAGTAAACAACAGAGGGGGGGGGGGGGGGGGGGAGGAATACAAAACACAACAAGCGGAACACTTAACTTCTAAGGATGATGGATGATGGATGATCAGGACTTCAACTAGAACCACACTCCAGCTTCTCCAACACCAAATGAAGCTATCCAGAGCAAGGAATGATGGGTGGAGTCAAACTAAATAGGGGAAGGTAAAGGTCACATGATCCACACCTGAACAGGAGGTGTGGACATACCAGCAACACACAGACAAAGTGAAACCAAAAGATGCTGTCAGATCACGAATGAGCAGATAATCTTTCAGATCTTCTCAAACCTGTCACCGGTGTGACATATAGGCTGTCTGGGCATGCTGGGAGTTTTGCAACAGCTGGAGAGCCATAGGTTGGCCATCCCTGCAATAGATCAAGACTTCAGGCTGTAAAAGGATTATTGAGAAAAAGGAATCTCTGACACATAGTAACATAGAAACATAGAAGGTGTCGGCAGATAAGAACCATTTGGCCCATCTAGTCTGCCCAATATACTGAATACTATGAATAGCCCCTGGCCCTATCTTATATGAAGGATGGCCTTATGCCTATCCAATGCATGCTTAAACTCCTTCACTGTATTTGCAGCTACCACTTCTGCAGAAAGGCTATTCCATGCATCCACTACTCTCTCAGTAAAGTTCCTGATATTAATTTTAAACCTTTGCCCCTCTAATTTAAAACTATGTCCTCTTGTAGCAGTTTTTCTTCTTTTAAATATTTTCTATCATATCCCCTCTGTCTCGTCTTTCTTCCATGCTATACATGTTAAGGTTCTTTAATCTTTCCTGGTAAGTTTTATCCTGAAATCCATGTACTAGTTTAGTAGCTCTTCTCTTAACTCTCTCCAAAGTATCGACACCTTTCTCTCATGCAGCCACCTACATTATGAAGTAGACAATGTCATATACTGTAAGTATTAATACAAGGCCTTATATTTTTTCTCTCCACAGAACTGCCAGCAGCACTCCGGCGCCTGAACCGTCTCTTTAAGTGGACCCGGAACCGGCCGCCACCACCAGCCCTCCTGTCCCTCATACACCTGTTCGGGTCAATCCAGGTCCCCTACTGGGTCCCTCTTTTCAGCGTAAAAATGTGAGAGCTACGCTGAATAGCAGGAGATCTGGTAGGAGCCGTTGGGAGGACTATGGGGACCTTGTAGAGATTGTTTCCGATGCTCTGGAAGGTTTTGCAGATGAGATGCGTCAAACTTTGGAAGACTTGGCACGCCGAGTGGAGGAGGCGGAGTCGGCATGTCAACTCTCGGAGAACGAACATTACCCGCTAACCTATGTCCCCCGAATGGACCAAATGACTCCTGAACAGGTGCATGAGTTCCGAAATTTGATGGAGAACGGGTCGTGGGAAATCATGCACCGCCTTCCATCCACCACCTACCCCCCATCCACCACCTACCCCCTATCCCACTCTTTTCAACATGCCCTGATCCGGCAACCTTCCCATTTCCACCATCCTTTCTTTTCCCAACCCCCCGAGCATGTGTACAATCTGGCTTCTTTTTCTTCAACACCTTCTCCTCCTCACTATCATGCTCTAACTTCTTTCCCTACTCCTTCTTCTACACATGCTCGGGAACAATCAACTCAACTCCCGACCCTTCCACTCTCCACACCCCCAGAACTCATCCTGCATCCTTTCCTGCGGCCCGTCGTTTTCATTCCTCAACAGAAGACAGGGGGGCTACTGCTGCCGGTTCTCATCGGTCCACCCTTCAGCGCACCTCCTCCCCTCACCGTTATTTAAATTTGTATTTTTTATTTTTTTTTATAAATTTTTTTTCTTTAATTTAAAATTTCATTATGTTAAAAATAAATGTTATATTATTTAAAATACTGTGTGATTTTTTTTTTTTATTCTATGTCCACTACAGCTGGGGGTAAAGTAAAATTCCTATAAAAAATATAAATATAGTATTGAAAAAAGGTTTATAGGAAATTTATTTTGCCCACACCTGTAGTAACAAAGGTAGAAAATAATTTGAGAGAGCACGATCAATAACGGGCTTTCAAAAAGCTCATTATTGATCAGATTCTAGCTGATTTGCTCATGAACAAGCTAAAGCATGTTCATCAGCCAATCTTGTTCTAATCCACATAAACCCTTGTGGGACTCACAGTACAAGTGAATCCGCCTCAGACATCCACCACTGAATTTACTAGAGAGTAAAAATGTTTATATTTTGCTCTTTAGCAAAGATGAAGCTGGCACAGAAATTATCGTCATTACCACAAGGGACAGGAAATGAACATAATGCTGTCAGTCTTTGAACGGGTTCAGAGCCAAATAGGTAACTGCGCCCAGCCAAATAACTGAACAGTTCATGCTGGAATGCTCTACCTTGACATGCGTTGGATCACGCATAGAAAGGGCTGACAATAACACACTGCATGGCGGAGAAATCCAACAAACAGTGTGTTTGAATTAGGCTCGGTATACACGACGACAATAAGTCACGCAACAGATACGGCACAACTACACTGCAACATTTGTTGCACGACATTTGGTCACATGTATTTTGTGCTTTAATTTTTATAATGATAGTCTATGGTGTCCCAATGCGACATTCTGCGACGCGACAGTCGCTGAAAATTCCATCTCAAATAGATTTTTTGGCACTGTTTTGTTGCAGTCGCGAGAGTAGAGTGATATGACAAATTTTGCATCCTGGTGAGTGTACAATCAACCTCTTGTGGGTCCAGACGCAGTGGTTCCTCCGATAAAAGATAATTATGTAGAACTACACAAGCCTTCACTACATCGTCTATGGTTTCTACTTTGAGGTTAATGGCTTTGTTGAGAATACGCCATTTTGCAACTAGAATGCCAAAGGCGCACTCAACCAGTCGGCTTGTGTCAGTCTATAGTTATAAATCTGCTTCGTAGAGTTCAAGTCACGGCTGGAGTATGGCTTTAGGAGGTTCTCACACATTTGGAACGCCTCGTCCCCTACTACGACAAATGGCATTGGAGGTCCATCTGTACCTGGCCACGGTCTTGGAGGTGGTAATCCAAAATGCTTAGAATACAGGAGGCGTCCCATAGAGGAGGTTTTGAAAGCCATAGAGTCATTTGTCCGTCCATACGCTCCAATGTCAACTGCAACAAAACGATAATCCGCATCTGCAATTGCCATTAAGATAATGGAGAAATATTTTTTGTAATTAAAAAATTCTGATCCACTTCCTGAAGGTTTGACAATCCTTATATGTTTGGCATCCACAGCTCCTACACAATTAGGGAATTGGCTGGTTTCCATGAACTTGTCCGCTATTTGAAGCCACCGTTCTATTGTTGGATGCGGTATAAAGTCCTCATGCAATATCGCCCACAATGCACGACAAGTATTCTTTACTATTCCGGAGAGTGTCGAAATTCCAATGCGATATTGGTAATGTAATGATGTAAGGCTACTTTCACACCTGCGTTAGGTGCGGATCCGTCTTGTATGTGCACAGACGGATCCGTACCGATCATGCAAACGCTTGTATCTGTTCAGAACGGATCCGTTTGCATTACCATGAACAAAAAAAAACAACTTTTTTTTTGTTCATGATAATGCAAACGGATCCGTTTTGACTTACACTGAAAGTCAAAGGAAGGCGGATCAGTTTTCAATTGCACCATATTGTGTCAGTGAAAACGGATCCGTTACCATTGACTTACATTGTAAGTCAGGACGGATCCGTTTGGCTCCGCATCGCCAGGCGGACACCAAAACGCTGCAGCCAGAGCGGAATGGAGGCTGAACGGAGGCAAACTGATGCATTCTGAACGGATCCTTATCCATTTAGAATGCATTGGGGCTAAACTGATCCATTTTGGGCCACTTGTGAGAGCCCTGAAATGGATCTCACAGGCGGACCCAGAAACGCCAGTGTGAAGTAGCCTAAGGCTTTCTCCAGTAGCAAGAAACCTTTTAAAAAAAAATACATAAAAAAAAGAACTAATAATATGTAAAACGCTATCTAAAAATAAATAAACTTTTACCTTATTGTCACCATTAGCCGCTCTGACTGTCAAATGGCCCTTCTGTATCGGGTATCCTGCCTTTCAATGCTCGATGAAATGCGCTGCAGGAGCTGGTCATAGCTCTCAACCGTCATGCTCATATAATTGAAAAAAAATTCTGGATTCGCACGCAACTCCAAATAAAGTACTGAAAAAAAAACTCTGGTCATCCTTTTGGAACTTATAGGGTGTATCCAATGTCGGCGTCTTCTTCTTTCCTAGTCTCGTCTTCTCCATCTCGCTTTCAGGATTTGAAACCTCAATCGGAGACGCAAGTGTGCAGGCAACATGCTTCCAAAATACAATGAGCCTGAATGGAGGTGTACCTGCTTTAATACTTTTTCAAAGTGGGTGGACTCTGTGAGACACACCTTTTTACACCTTTTTAGGAAAAAACGGATCTGCCGAACGGAAGCTAAAATGGATGCTAACGCAACTAACGGATCCGTTTTACAAGTGGATCCGTTAAAACGGATCCGATAAAAAGGTCACCGTATGCATCAGTTTTTCAATTCTTAAAACGGATCCATTTTAAATGGATCCGTGAAACTCCAGTGTGAAAGTAGCCTTATGATGTTCTTCAGCAGCTGATTGTGTGTTATGATGTTCTGCAGCAGCTGAGGTATGTATTAGGAGGTTCTGCAGCAGCAGAGGTGTGTGTTAATAGGTTCTGCAGCAGCTGATGTGTGCATTAGGAGGTTCTGCAGCAGCTGAAGTGTGTATTATGATGTTCTTCAGCAGCTGATGTGTGTGTTATGATGTTCTGCAGCAGCTGAGGTGTGTATTAGGAGGCTCTGCATCAGCAGAGGTGTGTGTTAGTAGGTTCTGCAGCAGCTGATGTGTGTGTTATGATGTTCTGCAGCAGCTGAGGTATGTATTAGGAGGTTCTGCATCAGCAGAGGTGTGTGTTAGTAGGTTCTGCAGCAGCTGATGTGTGCATTATGAGGTTCTGCAGCAGCTGAAGTGTGTATTAGGAGGTTCTTCAGCAGCTGATGTGTGTGTTATGATGTTCTGCAGCAGCTGAGGTGTGTATTAGGAGGCTCTGCAGCAGCAGAGGTGTGTGTTAGTAGGTTCTGCAGCAGCTGATGTGTATTATGAGGTTCTGCAGCAGCTGAGGTGTGTATTACGAGGTTCTACAGCAGATGAGGTGTGTTATGATGTTCTGCTGCAGCTATGGTGTGTATTATGAGGTTCTGGAGCAACTGAGGTGTGTATTATGAGGTTCTGCAGCAGCTGAGGTGTGTATTATGAGGTTTTGGAGCAACTGAGGTGTGTATTATGAGATTCTACAGCAGCTTTGGTGTATATTATGAGGTTCTGCAGCAGCTGAGGTGTGTATTATGAGATTCTACAGCAGCTTTGGTGTATATTATGAGGTTCTGCAGCAGCTTTGGTGCATATTAGGATGTTCTGCATGTTCTGTTGTGACTGGATTAAATCCTTTAGTTTTCGGTGTCTGCACTTTGTCCTGTTGCTCTTGCCATCAAGCGTCGCACTTTGACCTGACTGACCAGTCCGGACCTGACCTGATCCAGCAGCGTCACCAGTCCAGACTCCAGTCCAGCTTTGTGAAGATCTGCCCCAGACCCTGATTGCGTTCTGCCAGCAGCACAAATAGTAAGTCAACATTGGGGAGGAGGTGAAGCAGCAGCAGGCAGTCCATGGGGGAAGGATGGCACACTATATAAAAAGTAGCAGCGGGCACAGTCCATGGGGGAAGGCTAGGTAATCACTTGCAATCAGATTTTGATATTCTGTTCCAGCATACCAGCACAATACCAGAATCACCAGATCCAGCATATGCCAAACACTGCTGGCACCTGACGGATCCCATTCACAATAATGGGGGTCAGTCGAGATCTGGCATGCAGCATTATTTTTCCCTTTGTTTTTGCCACAATCTGCAACTGAGGCTTCTGCTCTCTGCAGTAGATGTGCACGTAGCCTAAAGGGTGCTATGGGTCACTCACAAGGTGCCCAATTCAGATTCTTGCCATGGGGCCCAGTGATTTGTATGTACGCCCCTGGCAGGCGCAGTATAGGAAACAGGCTCATAGTACAAAAGAAAATTGCCAGCAAGCCTCTTTCCCATACTGCACCTTTGCCGGACACTGAAACGCATGACGCAGTGCGAGACTTTAGGAGAAGTCAGGGCCAGGTGTGATAATGTCATTGCCCTGTCAATCAAAGTGGAGAGAGTGCAGCAGTTGCAGAGAGAGTAGAGCCTCTAGGTGTAATGGCAACTCCCCCATTGCCCCTAGAGTCTCATTTGCATATATTAAAACATCATTTTTCTCAGCAATGCGGATACATATGAACATGAGACCAACACAGATGCCTTGAGCTGCCAAGTGCACATGTAACAGGTCAGTGTCATAGGTACAAATCTGCTGACAGATGCCCTTTAAGTATTATTTATTCCATTTTGACTGGGTTTACTGACATCCCCATGCATTACTTTAACAATATACTCTACATATCATTATATAAGAAGACATCTTAGGTTTGGTCTAAATGATGGTTGGGGAAGAGCAAGCTGAACTGTTGCACCAGGGCTCATGAGACTTTATCTACTACGCCTCTGCATTTTTTTAAATCGCTTTTTCTGCCTCAGCACCACACTGTAAGAAGTGGTTAATTATCTTGTCAAAGAAGAAGCGATGAAAGCAGTAACACATGAAACATGAAGGTCAATGAATGACAGGAAGAAAGTAGGGATAGACGGCAGAAAAAAGTTAGGTTACATTTTTCATACTTTCACTTGTGCTGATGTGAGTCCTATGTAACCCCTTAAGGACCACCCATTGTCTTTTGTCTTCACTATTATAGAGGGAGCAGAAGGGTAGTTTGAGCGCCCCTGCTCTACAAATAAACTGTAACTAACAGCTCCGCTTCTTAGAACAACCTTTTACTCTACAAGCAGGGTCGGAGGTAGCGCTGATCCCAACTGTTAAGGGGATTTTCCCCTCTCATTGGGTCCCAGTGATCTGATCGGAGGCTGGATAACCCCTCTGCAGTCAGCCCTGGGGATCTAGAAAGGACCCCCGTACCATAAGTACAGTAATCCTACTGTTACTACTGTCACCCTTATCGCAGCTTGTGCCACAGAATACATATATAAGTACAATATACAGTACATTGTAAGTATAAATTAATCTGGTAAGACAAAAATTCCTTACTGGCATTGTAAAAAATGTAATAAAAAAATAATTAAAACAGAAAAACTAGCAAAAAATAAAATGATTCTTTTTCTTGAAACACATTTTATTGTGCATACATTGTGTAAAAGCAATAGTGTTGAGCGCGAATATTCGAATACCGAATATTATTTGCGAATATCGCAACTTCGCTAATTCGCGAAATGAGTTGAGCGAACTCGAACTGTAAAGTTCGGGTTCGTACCGAACTTTAGGTTTTTCGGCGCCCGGAACCGAACATTTACGTAAAAGTTTTAAAAAAAAATACATAAAAAAAAAAACTAATAATATGTAAAACGCTATCTAAAAATAAATAAACTTTTACCTTATTGTCACCATTAGCCGCTCTGACTGTCAAATGGCCCTTCTGTATCGGGTATCCTGCCTTTCAATGCTCGATGAAATGCGCTGCAGGAGCTGGTCATAGCTCTCAACCGTCATGCGCATATAATTGAAAAAAATTTCAGGATTCGCACGCAACTCCAAATAAAGTACTGAAAAAAAAACTCTGGTCATCCGTTTGGAACTTATAGGGTGTATCCAATACCGGCGTCTTCTTCTTTCCTGGTCTCGTCTTCTCTATCTCGCTTTCAGGATTTGAAACCTCAATCGGAGACGCAAGTGTGCTGGCAACATGCTTCCAAAATACAATGAGCCTGAATGGAGGTGTACCTGCTTTAATACTTTTTCAAAGTGGGTGGACTCTGTGAGACACACCTTTTTATACCTTTTTAAGAAAAAACGGATCTGCTGAACGGAAGCTAAAACGGATGCTAACGCAACTAACGGATCCGTTTTACAAGTGGATCCGTTAAAACGGATCCGATAAAAAGGTCACCGTATGCATCAGTTTTTCAATTCTTAAAACGGATCCGTGAAAGTAACCTTATGATGTTCTTCAGCAGCTGATGTGTGTGTTATGATGTTCTGCAGCAGCTGAGGTATGTATTAGGAGGTTCTGCAGCAGCAGTGGTGTGTGTTAATAGGTTCTGAAGCAGCTGATATGTGCATTATGAGGTTCTGCAGCAGCTGAAGTGTGTATTATGATGTTCTTCAGCAGCTGTTGTGTGTGTTATGGTGTTCTGCAGCAGCTGAGGTGTGTATTAGAAGGCTCTGCAGCAGCAGAGGTGTGTGTTAGTAGGTTCTGCAGCAGCTGATGTGTATTATGAGGTTCTGCAGCAGCTGAGGTGTGTATTACGAGGTTCTACAGCAGATGAGGTGTGTTATGATGTTCTGCTGCAGCTATGGTGTGTATTATGAGGTTCTGCAGCAGCTGAGGTGTGTATTATGAAGTTCTGCAGCAGCTGAGATGTGTATTATGAGGTTCTGCAGCAGCTGAGGTGTGTATTATGAGATTCTACAGCAGCTTTGGTGCATATTAGGATGTTCTGCAGCAGTCAGAGAAACATCAGTTGTGACTGGATTAAATCCTTTAGTTTTCGGTGTCTGCACTTTGAAAAATATCCCTGTCCTGTTCCTCTTGCCAGCAAGCGTCGCACTTTGACCTGACTGACCAGTCCGGACCTGACCTGATCCAGCAGGGTCACCAGTCCAGACTCCAGTCCAGCTTTGTGAAGATCTGCCCCAGACCCTGACTGCGTTCGCGAATAGAGTTGAGCGAACCCGAACTGTAAAGTTCGGGTTCGTACCGAACTTTAGGTTTTTCGGCACCCGGACCCAAACCTGAACATTTACGTAAAAGTTTGGGTTCGGTGTTCTGCGCTTTCTTGGCGCTTTTTGAAAGGCTGCACAGCAGCCAATCAACAAGCATCATACTACTTGTCCCAAAAGGCCATCACAGCCATGCCTACTATTGGCATGGCTGTGATTGGCCAACTGCAGCATGTGACCCAGCCTCTATTTAAGCTGGAGTCACGTAGCGCCACCCCTCACTCTGCTCGGATTGCCATTTTATGCAACGATAGTGCACCAGCACAGGCTATGTGCAAGTCTGCAAGTCCAGAAATACATCTTTTTGCTTACTGGGGTGAAAAAACCCTCTAATATACTGCAAAATCTGGGATAAGACGTGCATAAGTGACTGTCACATTTAGGCCAGAAATACATCTTTTTGCTTACTGGGGTGAAAAAACCCTCTAACATACTGCACATCTGGGATAAGACGTGCATAAGTGACTGTCACATTTAGGCCAGAAATACATCTTTTTGCTTACTGGGGTGAAAAAACCCTCTAATATATACTGCACATCTGGGATTAGACGTGCATAAGTGACTGTCACATTTAGGCCAGAAATACGGCTTTTTGGTTACTGGGGTGAAAAAACCCTCTAATATACTGCACATCTGGGATTAGACGTGCATAAGTGACTGTCACATTTAAGCCAGAAATACGGCTTTTTGGTTACTGGGGTGAAAAAACCCTCTGATATACTGCACATCTGGGATTAGACATGCATAAATGACTGTCACATTTAGGCCAGAAATACAGCTTTTTGGTTACTGAGGTGAAAAAACCCTCTAATATACTGCACATCTGGGATTAGACGTTGTAACGGAACGCCTAGCACCCCGACCAGGTACCTCCGTCGATAGCTGCTCCTAGTGCTTCCAGAGGACTCCAAGCACTCCACTTGACACCGTCAGCACTGCAGGCCCCACGAACCGCCGAAGCTTGGTGGAGGTCTCGCCGTCTCCTACCCACCCTGGACCTAAGACAAGGCTCCAGGCTCCAGTGGGTGAACCTCTCCTAAATGCAGAGACAGGAACCAGGAACAAGCTCTTACAAGAGCTTATACTCAGGGGAGTATTGTGATATAGCAATCCCCAAGAGTGTAGTTATCCCATTCCCCAAACATGAACCAAAACTTCATGAAGGTATAAAAACAGGAACTCTCTTTATTTGAACACACAAGCATTGATTTATACACATCTTCCAACAAGGTTACCACCCACAGGGTTTTGTAAAAACAGCCAATCACATGCATTTACAGTATTCAAACCTTCCCAGCAATTGTACACAAAATCCCCTTCCCTCTGTCTGTAACGCAATCAACAAAATACAATGAGCATTGTCTGTGATGCAAATAACTAACACACTGGCATTGTATGAGACGCAATCAACAAAATACAATTATCAAACGTAATGGGCTAACTTAATCACTCACAGACAGAAAACACACATTTTTCCCCAAAACACAGAAAACACCCCAAAACCCCACATATCCCCATAATGTATATATCCATGGATAGCTCTGATCTGGGTGAACAACATATCCAAAAATCACCCAGATCCGAGCAGGGGTTCCCGAATTCCATGGAAGTCACATTTGGAAAGCCGCAAGCATGGCTTTCCTGCCCAAAACAGTTCCACAGATTTAAGCTGTGCGGCCGGTGTGTCTTCTCCTTTAAAGATAGTATGGGCCATAATCCTGGGGCAAGAGGCTAGTAGCCAGGCCCCTCCAAAACCCAGTTTCGAGGTTGGTTTCGCCACAGACGTGCATAAGTGACTGTCACATTTAGGCCTGAAATACGGCTTTTTGGTTACTGGGGTGAAAAAAGCCTCTAATATACTGCACATCTGGGATAAGACGTGCATAAGTGACTGTCCATTTAGGCCAGAAATACGGCTTTTTGGTTACTGGGGTGAAAAAACCCTCTAATATACTGCACAAAGGTAGTTAAGGAAGATATGGCACTCATATATCCGGAAGACTGCTGAAACATTTAATTTTATTATATTCAGATATTCTGCAGGTCACAAATCACTAAAAATCATTCATCTAAAATCATCATACAAGATATGTAAATTGTACAAGAAATACACAATAAAACCATTAAAACATCACTAAAATGACGATTAGGGATGTTAAATAACTGAGGAATAGGGTATTGGTTGAACCTATATGCCTAGCAGCAAATGTAATCAGGTCATCGAATAAGGTGATCGTTCAGGCTGGATGTCGATCAAAAGATCACCATATATTCGATAACCACAAAAATTCGATAACCGCAATTCACAATATGCTCTGGTTAACAGATATAATAGTCGTTCAAACCAGATTCTCGATTAGATGGTCACCAGATATTCGGCATTAATGATCGCCATTAAACATGTTGGAATGCATTTGTATAATTTTCACAGATAGCAGGACGTGGTTTCAGTTCGATTATTGGCTGTGAGTTGCAGGTGTTGTATCGATCCAACACCATATATTCGGTCAGCTCACAAAGTCAATATTTCGTTATAGAAACACTGTGTCAAATTTCACAAATTAGCTTGAATAATTCGGGATTCCAGCTCTCTGGTGGCATCCCACCTCTTTATGAGCTGTACTACTCCCTTACCTCCAAAGCGAAATATAGCCTTTCCTCTGGTCTCCGCTGTTTCAGCGTCCCTCGTGCTCAGATCCTGGGTTGCTCCAATTAAGGTGGAATGGAACAATATGGCTCCAGGGTGTTCTTTAGCAGGCACGGGACAATCTGTTCTCAGCCAGCAGATAAGAGAGAGGTGCAGATCCTGGTAGTCTGTAGCGTACGCAGAAATGGTGGTATTAGAGGGTCCAAATCTCTCTCAGACGCGTTTCGAAGTCTTATGGATTCTGACTTCTTCCTTGGTGGGAATCTGGAACCCACCTTACCACCTTTTTATATCCCTTTTCTTGATTGAGATCCAGTAGGAACAAAATCCTGTCTTGGACCATGATAGCGGTTAGATAGAAAGTCTGGCCCGGATTTTGATGTACAAAGCCACTTTGATGTCATTGGTGTTGTTAATCAAAATTATTGCATCTGTCCATAGTTTTTAACTATCAGATTGATGTAATGTGTCAAAATATTGCTTTTGAACAAAAAAACGCATGGTGCGGTAGTGGTGCGGTTTTCATGCGTTTTTTTCCCCAATGCGTTTTTTTGTCCAATGCTGCTGGAAAGACATTCCTAACAACTAGGATAAAGGATTTGAAGTTATCTCAATTCTTTCTCAAGATATACCCTTATTTCCTCTTTTTTAATTATTAGAATAATCCTCATCGTGTAAATAATCATCATATAACTAATTCTAAAAATACACATAATCATAAATAGATAAAAACATTCGTAAAACATTAATAATTAAAACTTTCGGACATATATGTGATGCGAAGGCTTGTATTGATGAATATGAGAATATGGTTGATTACAAGGAACACGAAGACACAGATAGAGGATCCATCACAGGATTTAGTGGTAAATTTGAGCAATATGATATTAACACAAACCCAAACAGCACTATTAAATAAAGGGCTAAAATTTTCAGCGACTCAAAAGCTCAACCATTTCGATGCATATATTGGCATCTTCAATGGAAGAACAATGATTTCAAGCATCACCCTCCTTTTAACATGTCAAGTCTGCCATTTTAACCCAATCAGCCTGACATAATAATCTCCAGCCTTGTGCTCGTTAACATTCTCACCTGAGTTAACAAGACGATTACTGAAATGATCTCAGCAGGTCCTTTAATGACAGCAATGAAATGCAGTGTAAAGTTTTTTTGGGGATTAAGTTAATTTTTATGGCAAAGAAGAACTATGCAATTCATCTGATCACTCTTCATAACATTCTGGAGTATATGCAAATTTCTATTATAAAAACTTAAGCAGCAACTTTTCCAATTTCCAATATTTATGTAATTCTCAAAACTTTTGGCCACGACTGTACATGTTGTCCTGAGGAAAAAGTCGGAAGATAGCCCAGTGTATGAAGTCAAGCCAGAAACTGGAATGGGCCGAACAAGAATCCTGCACCGTAATTTGTTATTGCCTTGTGATTACTTATCCGTTGACCAAGGTCAGCAGATACCTAACAGACCAAACACTAAAAGAATAGACCAAGTTTCAAAGACTTATCAACCAGCTACACAGATATCTGAAGAAATATCAGAAGAGGAATCAGATCTTGAACAAGAGCAATGGAGATCCTTCATCCCTGTAACTCAGAGAAATCACACAAGGGAAGATATAGAACTGAATCCTGAAGCAGCAGAGTTCCATTCTTGCCAGTTGGAAACAAATGAGGGAAGTACAGAGGAAGCTACAATGGAAACTGCAGAGAATGAGCCAGTGATTCCGCCTGAACACATTACATGTCCAGTAGGAGACACAGAAGAAGAAAACGCTTCACCAGAAAACCCAACAGAGACAGTTGACAGCGATGAAGGCGAGTTCGAGGATGCTTCAGATGCCTTACCGCTACGCCGGATACAACCCAGCAGACAGCCAAAAGTCCTGACTTATGACCCTTTGGGTCAACCCAGTAGTGTTGCCAGGAATGCAGCAGTAAAGGTTATAGATTGTGTTTATACCCCACAAGTTTACCCTAACTGGTATCTAAGCCCAGACCTTTTTGCTGAGGACTCTAAAAATTGGTAACCGTATCCATGTCTTCAATGCTATGGTTTATTATAATCTTCTTATGTTGAAAATGTTAAATGTTATGTTCTGTGGTTAACAAAAGGAACTTTCTTGCACTCTTACTGCAGACACTCCAAGTAGAATAACCTTCAAACAATGAAAACTAGGTAAAGAGAAAAAAAAAGGGACAAAAGTAAGGTGTCCCCTAGTTTTATATAAATTCTTATCTTCACAATAACATGCACAAATCTGTGTTAAAGGGGTTTGTACTAGTTAGCTAAAGGCAACAATATTCCCCCAGGCTTCATAGCGCTGTGGGCCGAGTGGGAAACTGTGACATAACAGGGAGTAGATGTCGCAAGGAGGACAGTTCCTCAAGTACTGTTATGTAGCTGACTGACATTAGCGATGCGCTAATGTCAGCACTACATAACAGTATGTTTCTAACGTTAGTCCCTGCAGCCGTTTTTGTTAAAAAAGCACTTTTATTATATGCTAATGAGCCGCTAGGTGCTATGTGGGCGTAAAATCAGCACCTAGAGGCTCCATCCACTCACCCATTATCCCGCCCAGGTCCAGTGTTGTGCCCGCCCAGCTCCTCTTGATTGATGGCCTGGTCCGCCGCATCGCTGCTGAAATCCTGCGCCGTTCACTTCTGTCTTCGGCGCAGTGAGTGAATGATGCGATCCTGGTGCCGGATTCCTCACTGGGCCTGCGCCGACTACGTCACAGTGAGGAAGCCGGCATCAGGAGAGTGGGTGAGTGGACCGAGCCTCTAGGTGCTGAGTTTACGCCCACATAGCACCTAGAAACTCATTACCATATAATAAAAGTGCTTTTTTAACAAAAACGGCTGCAGGGACTAACTTTAGAAACATACTGTTATGTAGTGCTCACATTAGCGCATCGCTAATGTCAGTCAGCTACATAATAGTATTTCTGGTGGTAGAAACCCTTTAACCTTGGCTCCCCATGATTGTGGAAGATGAGCAAGAGAATTATGATTCTCATACTAAAGTCTGCGTATGTCGAGGACGACATAAAATTTTGTGGGGGAGAGTGTAAGAGATATCAAAAAATAGGCGCCCCATAAGAATAAACTAATATCTTTATAATTTCTAGCTTCAACAATCCACAAGTATGACTGTATTATATTAACTTCATGACATTGCTATTAACCACCAGTAGATGGCAGCAGAGCGAAAGCTTGAATAGCAGAGCTACAAACAGCAAAGGGGAACTGAATAACGCAGATCTTGGGAGGACAGGATTTACCGCTACATTTCCTGTATCCCCATATACTAAAGGTCATGTGTTTGTTCTTTCCAGGTGTAATGACCGGTGTCACGCAAAGGGAGGGAAATGGGAAGGCCCTGTCCAAGGTAGAGGAAAAGGTGGTGACCCCTGACTCACCTTGAGGCTGGCACCTGACTGCCCTGACGTCCCTAGACGGGTTCCTCACCCGTACGCCGATCACGTGCCTAAACCCTGGCTTTCCCTAAGATGAGCCCTATGTAGTGAACGGGGCGGTGGGATCACTAGTCCGCACCACTGAGACTAAGAGGAAAACACCAAGGAGAGGACAGACAATACAGACAAACATATAATCCCAGGTGGGCGACAACAGCAGACCACCAAGGCCCAACAGGGATCCGGAGGGTAACGTTCTGGAACAACAACCAGGGAACACAGTTACACAGCTCCAGTGGGTCAGTATAGAAGTCCAGGCAGGAAGCTCTATATCTGGCAACCAGAGAAGTGTGAGAGGGGAATATAAGGAGGTTGGGAGTGCTGGACAAGGAACAGCTGAGGAGAAGGAGCTACGGATCCCTGAGTGAGCCAAAAAGGGTTGCAAGGCAAACCCAGAAAGCTACCATAAAGAAACAGCACAATCTTACTACATAGAGCGCGCAGCCACCCGCTGCGACTTCCTGACCCCGGGTATAACGGAGTCAGGCGTGGCTCTTGACACCCTCGTGACACCAGGTAAGGGAACACAAATTCAGAACCATAAATAGGCTAAAATGATGTAAAACACATTCCTTTAATCAGCTAAGGCTGCTGTGATGCAGTGTGAAAAGATAAAATATGCACAAGTGCTAGTGAAGTACAATGAGGTTTCACATGGTACTAATATGTAGTGACTATGATTACTATAGAAGCTGATGTCACTCTATGATATTATACTGCACTATTGGTTTACTGTGATGCAGATTAAATAATCCGAGAGCAACTCTCATGTTAATGGTTTAATATCTCTTATAGGAAAGTTATACCTGTTATTGAGAATGTATTATTGAATATAGAGATGTGTATTAATATAGGATAGGATTTACTGCTACATTTCCTGTATCCCCATACTGAAAGTCATGTGTTTGTTCTTTCCAGAACATGTTCAATAAAATCACTTCTGTCTTCACCCAGCCCGCTCCATTCGCACATTGGAATTATTGACCATACTTTCAGCATATGTGCAACAACATGAACCCCCTTTTGCCGTGAGTGAACCCCTACTGTGCCTGGGTGACATGGGCCTAATTCTCTCAAAATCCTCTGTTCTATTGCTGGGTGACAAGAACCCCCTTTTGCTGTGAATGAACCCCTGCTGTGCCTGGGTGACATGGGCCTAAATCTCTCAAAATCCTCTGTTCTATTGCTGGGTGACATGAACCCCCTTTTGCCGTGAATGAACCCCTGCTGTGCCTGGGTGACATGGGCCTAAATCTCTCAAAATCCTCTGTTCTATTGCTGGGTGGCAAGAACCCCCTTTTGCCATGAATGAACCCCTGCTGTGCCTGGGTGACAGGGGCCTAAATCTCTCAAAATCCTCTGTTCTATTGCTGGGTGACAAGAACCCCCTTTTGCCGTGAATGAACCCCTGCTCTGCATTGCTGACAGGGAACTAAATTTAGTGAAAACATCCGTTACTGATCGGAAGAGGCGCGACTACAAGCGCACGCTGATGATGGCATTCCCACCTGACAGCGGGGGCACAGTGGAAGCACAAGGCGAAGGCAGAGGAGGAGGAAGAGGTCGCCAACGTAGCTGGGGCACCACCAGCACCTGAGAAGGCAGGGTTAGCATGGCCCAAAAGTGGAAAAGCTTTGTCAGCCTTGGAGGAGCTGACCTGCCCTGCAGCCAGTGTATAGTGTGAACGTGTGTTTAGCACGGCAGAGAGTATTATCACAGGCCACAGCCAATGTGGACAAGCTTACGTTTATTAAAATGAACCAGGCATGGATCCCACAGGACTTGTCCGTACCTTGTGCAGAATAGACATTTCTACCAGCCTCAACCATCCATTCTTGTACTCAAGTGCACTTACTCTTTGTTTTATTTTGTTAACTTTTTCTGTATTTTATGTTATTTTAAAGGGATTCTGTCACCAGTTTTCAACCCTGTCAGCTAAACATATGCTGATGTTCAGGGCCTCCTCACGATTCCTAATGTGTGCTTATAAATGTCATCTGTGGGCTTATTTAGCTAAAAAAACAGCTTTTACTGACCTGTCAGTCAAACAAATAAGGTGCCCAAGGGGATGTGAAGCGATGCCAGGTGCCGGCCGCACCCGCCGCCGTTCGTGCCCAGCGCCGCCTTTCCGGACTTCTGCGCCGCCTCCTAATCCTCTGTGCTGCCTCTCGCTCTCCCTCCCCCCTCCTCCTGCTGTAAGATCTCGCGAATACAGGGGGTTGAGCGAAGTGCCGGCGCATGCGCACTTCGCTGGAAGAAGCCAAATGGAGAAGTCCGCACGGGCGCATCAGGCAGAGGCCTGTGCGCACGCGCGAGATCTTACAGCAGGAGGAGGGGGGGAGGGAGGGAGAGCGAGAGGCGGCACAGAGGATTAGGAGGCGGCGCAGAAGTCCAGAAAGGCGGGGTGGGCACCAATGGCGGCGGGTGCGGCTGGCACCTGGCATCGCTTCACATCCCCTTGGGCACCTTATTTGTTTGACTGACAGGTCAGTAAAAGCAGTTTTTTAGCTAAATAAGCCCACAGATGACATTTATAAGCACACATTAGGAATCGTGAGGAGGCCCTGAACATCAGCATATGTTTAGCTGACAGGGTTGAAAACTGGTGACAGAATCCCTTTAAGTCATTTCCCTATCCACATTTGTTTGCAGAACAGTTGCCATGCTCTTAAGCACATTTTGATGCTTTTTGCAGCCCTCTAGCCCTTTCCAGGACTATTTTAGAGCCATTTTAGTGCCCAAAAGTTCGGGTCCCCATTGACTTCAACGGGGTTGGGGTTCGGGTTTGGGGTCAAATTCGGGTCCCGAACCCGAGCTTTTTTTTCAAGTTCGGCCGAACTCGTCGAACCCGAACATCCAGGTGTCCGCTCAACTCTATTCGAGAATATTTTGAATATAGTGCTATATATTCGCTATATCGAATATTCGTCATTTTTTAACATCTGAAAACATGATTCCTCCCTGCTTCTTTCTTGTGGGTCAATGAGTCATTGGCCCACAAGCAACTTAAGCAGGGAGGAATCATGATTTCATATGGAAAAAAAATGACGAATATTCTAAAAAACTAATATATAGCACTATAGTGAATATATTCGTTATTTAGAATATTCAATCTTGTTTTCCCCAATCTGTACAGTTGTTCGCATACTCCTCCCTGACAAGCATCCCCGTCACCATGGGAACGCCTGTGGGTAAGTTATAGCAATATAGCGAATATTCGTAAAAAACACATATAGACTGCAATTTAGCTAATATAGTGCTATAGTATATTTTTTAAATAGTGTAAATTTTTTCCAAATCTCAAGTTCAGAAAGAGGCAAAAAAAATTTGACTATAAAAAAAAGATTATAGCACTATATTAGCTAAATTGAAGTCTATATGTATATTTTACGAATATTCACTATATTGCTATAACTTTGTTTTTTAGAATATTAGTCATATTCTAAAACAAGAATATGTAGCAATATAGCGAATATTCGTAAAATACACATGTTAGCCAATAGCCATAGCCAACCAATAGGAAAGTTGTCTTATACAGTAAAAAAAGAAAAAGAAAAAGAAAAAAAATCGCAATACGCAAATAATTAAAGGGCTTCTGTCACCCCACTAAACCTTTTTTTTTTGCTTACTTATAATCCCCACACTGCGATTTATGCCTACATAATCAAATTAATCATTTTGGTCCTGTAGATTTTGTTTAAAACATGCTTTTAAAATATGCAAATTACCTTGCTACCAGCAAGTAGGGCGGCTACTTGCTGGTAGCAGCCGCATCCTCCGATCCTAAAGACGCCCCCTCCGCATTGTGATTGACAGGGCCAGGGAACGAAATCGTTCTCTGCTGGCCCTGCCTGTTAGCATTCAAAATCTGGCGCCTGCGCTCGCTCGGCCGCTCCATCCTCAATGCGCCTGCGCCGGGTGTAGATGTGACATCATCGGCGCAGGCGCATTGAGGATGGAGCGGCCGAGCGAGGGCCGCCTCTCAGTGCGCCTGCGCCGATTGAAGACAGGTACGGCCGCGGCGCAGGCGCCAGATTTTGAATGCTAACAGGCAGGGCCAGCAGAGAACGATTCCGTTCCCTGGCCCTGTCAATCACAATGTGGAGGGGGCATCTTTAGGATCGGAGGATGCGGCTGCTACCAGCAAGTAGCCCCCCTACTTGCTGGTAGCAAGGTAATTTGCATATTTTAAAAGCATGTTTTAAACAAAATCTACAGGACCAAAATGATTAATTTGATTATGTAGGCATAAATCGCAGTGTGGGGATTATAAGTACCGTAAGCAAAAAAAAAAAAAAAGGTTTAGTGGGGTGACAGAAGCCCTTTAAATCGCACCGCTGTATGGAAAAAGTTAACTGTCATCGGTCAGGGAGCTCCCTCCCTCTCCATCGGGGGGCTGCTGTGCCTTTGCAGCCCCCCGATGGAGAGGGAGAGAGCCCCCCGACAGCCCCCCTCAGCGCTGTGCTTACCCTTCCCCGTCTGCAAAGTTGTGGCAGACGGGGAAGGTTCCCATGGCAACAGGACGCCTGCTCAGGCGTCCTGCTGTCCATGGTGCTGAACAGATCTGTGCTAAAAGCATAGATCTGTTCAGACAAAGTGTAAGTAAAATACAGTGCAGTACAATATATATTGTACTGTACTGTATTATACAGACATCAGACCCACTGGATCTTCAAGAACCAAGTGGGTCTGGGTCAAAAAAAATGTAAAAAAATGTGAAAAAAGTTAAGATAAAAAAAAAAACATTCATCACTGAATAAAAATTAAAAAAATAAAATACACTACCCATATTAGGTATCGCCGCGCCCGTAACGACCTGATCTTTAAAACGGTCATGTTAATTTCCCCGCACGGTGAACACCATAAAAATAAAAAAATAAAAATTATGAGAAAATTGAAATTTTGCCCACCTTACTTCCCAAAAAAGGTAATAAAAGTGATCAAAAAAGTCACATGTACGCCAAAATAGTACCAATCAAACCGTCATCTCATCCCGCAAAAATCATACCCTACCCAAGATAATCGCCCAAAAACTGAAAAAACTATGGCTCTCAGACTAAAGAAACACTAAAACATGATTTTTTTTGTTTCAAAAATGAAATCATTGTGTAAAACTTACATAAATAAAAATAAAGTATACATATTAGGTATCGCCGCGTCCGTATCGACCGGCTCTATAAAAGTATCACATGATCTAACCCCTCAGGTGACCACCGTAAAAAATAAAAAATAAAAACGGTGTAAAAAAAGCCATTTTTTGTCATCTTACGTCACAAAAAGTGTAATAGCAAGCGATCAAAAAGTCATATGCACCCCAAAATAGTGCCAATCAAACAGTCATCTCATCCCGCAAAAAATGAGACCCTACTCAAGATAATCGCCCAAAAACTGAAAAAACTATGGCTCTCAGACTATGGAAACACTAAAACAGGATTTTTTTTGTTTCAAAAATGAAATCATTGTGTAAAACTTACATAAATAAAAATAAAGTATACATATTAGGTATCGCCGCGTCCATATCGACCGGCTCTATAAAAATATCACATGATCTAACCCCTCAGATGACCACCGTAAAAAATAAAAAATAAAAACGTTGTAAAAAAAGCCATTTTTTGTCATCTTACGTCACAAAAAGTGTAATAGCAAGCGATCAAAGAGTCATATGCACCCCAAAATAGTGCCAATCAAACCGTCATCTCATCCCGCAAAAAATGAGACCCTACTCAAGATAATCGCCCAAAAACTGAAAAAACTATGGCTCTTAGACTATGGAGACACTAAAACTTTTTTTGGTTTTAAAAATGAAGTTATTGTATAAAACTTACATAAATAAAAAAAAAGTATACATATTAGGTATCGCCGCGTCCGCGACAACCTGCTCTATAAAATTACCACATGATCTAACCTGTCAGATGAATGTTGTAAATAACAAAAAAAAAAAGGGCCAAAAAAGCTATTTCTTGTTACCTTGCCGCACAAAAAGTGTAATATAGAGCAACCAAAAATCATATGTACCCTAAACTAGTACCAACAAAGCTGCCACCCTATTCCGTACTTTCTAAAATGGGGTCACTTTTTTGGAGTTTCTACTCTAGGGGTGCATCAGGGGGGCTTCAAATGGGACATGGTGTCAAAAAAAACAGTCCAGCAAAATCTGCCTTCCAAAAACCGTATGGCATTCATTTCCTTCTGCGCCC